>NC_060187.1:828386-1093386 GCF_021184085.1 Oncorhynchus gorbuscha | reverse complement strand
AAGACCAGTCAGTCAGTCAGTCAGAGCCATGAAGACCAGTCAGTCAGTCAGTCAGAGCCATGAAGACCAGTCAGTCAGTCAGTCAGAGCCATGAAGACCAGTCAGTCAGTCAGAGCCATGAAGACCAGTCAGTCAGTCAGAGCCATGAAGACCAGTCAGTCAGTCAGAGCCATGAAGACCAGTCAGTCAGTCAGAGCCATGAAGACCAGTCAGTCAGTCAGAGCCATGAAGACCAGTCAGTCAGTCAGAGCCATGAAGACCAGTCAGTCAGTCAGAGCCATGAAGACCAGTCAGTCAGTCAGAGCCATGAAGACCAGTCAGTTAGTCAGAGCCATGAAGACCAGTCAGTCAGTCAGTCAGAGCCATGAAGACCAGTCAGTCAGTCAGTCAGAGCCATGAAGACCAGTCAGTCAGTCAGTCAGTCAGAGCCATGAAGACCAGTCAGTCAGTCAGTCAGAGCCATGAAGACCAGTCAGTCAGTCAGTCAGAGCCATGAAGACCAGTCAGTCAGTCAGAGCCATGAAGACCAGTCAGTCAGAGCCATGAAGACCAGTCAGTCAGTCAGTCAGAGCCATGAAGACCAGTCAGTCAGTCAGTCAGAGCCATGAAGACCAGTCAGTCAGTCAGAGCCATGAAGACCAGTCAGTCAGTCAGAGCCATGAAGACCAGTCAGTCAGTCAGAGCCATGAAGACCAGTCAGTCAGTCAGAGCCATGAAGACCAGTCAGTTAGTCAGAGCCATGAAGACCAGTCAGTCAGTCAGAGCCATGAAGACCAGTCAGTCAGTCAGAGCCATGAAGACCAGTCAGTCAGTCAGAGCCATGAAGACCAGTCAGTCAGTCAGTCAGAGCCATGAAGACCAGTCAGTCAGTCAGTCAGAGCCATGAAGACCAGTCAGTCAGTCAGTCAGAGCCATGAAGACCAGTCAGTCAGTCAGTCAGAGCCACGAAGACCAGTCAGTCAGTCAGAGCCACGAAGACCAGTCAGTCAGTCAGAGCCATGAAGAAGTGTCAGTTAGTCAGTCAGAGCCATGAAGACCAGTCAGTCAGTCAGAGCCATGAAGACCAGTCAGTCAGTCAGTCAGAGCCATGAAGACCAGTCAGTCAGTCAGTCAGAGCCATGAAGACCAGTCAGTTAGTCAGTCAGTCAGAGCCATGAAGACCAGTCAGTTAGTCAGTCAGTCAGAGCCATGAAGACCAGTCAGTTAGTCAGTCAGTCAGAGCCATGAAGACCAGTCAGTCAGTCAGTCAGAGCCATGAAGACCAGTCAGTCAGTCAGTCAGAGCCATGAAGACCAGTCAGTCAGTCAGTCAGAGCCACGAAGACCAGTCAGTCAGTCAGAGCCACGAAGACCAGTCAGTCAGTCAGAGCCATGAAGAAGTGTCAGTTAGTCAGTCAGAGCCATGAAGACCAGTCAGTCAGTCAGAGCCATGAAGACCAGTCAGTCAGTCAGTCAGAGCCATGAAGACCAGTCAGTCAGTCAGTCAGAGCCATGAAGACCAGTCAGTTAGTCAGTCAGTCAGAGCCATGAAGACCAGTCAGTTAGTCAGTCAGTCAGAGCCATGAAGACCAGTCAGTCAGTCAGAGCCATGAAGACCAGTCAGTCAGTCAGAGCCATGAAGACCAGTCAGTTAGTCAGAGCCATGAAGACCAGTCAGTCAGTCAGAGCCATGAAGACCAGTCAGTCAGTCAGTCAGAGCCATGAAGACCAGTCAGTCAGTCAGAGCCATGAAGACCAGTCAGTCAGTCAGAGCCATGAAGACCAGTCAGTCAGTCAGAGCCATGAAGACCAGTCAGTCAGTCAGAGCCATGAAGACCAGTCAGTCAGTCAGTCAGAGCCATGAAGACCAGTCAGTCAGTCAGTCAGAGCCATTTCAGATACATGAAGACCAGACAGTAAGGCCCATGTACCCCTAATTCACTACAGACAATAAGGCCCATGTACCCCTAATTCACTACAGACAATAAGGCCCATGTACCCCTAATTTACTACACAGACAATAAGGCCCATGTACCCCTAATTCACTACACAGACAATAAGGCCCATGTACCCCTAATTCACTACAGATAATAAGGCCCATGTACCCCTAATTCACTACAGACAATAAGGCCCATGTACCCCTAATTCACTACAGACCATAAGGCCCATGTACCCCTAATTCACTACACAGACCATAAGGCCCATGTACCCCTAATTCACTACACAGACCATAAGGCCCATGTACCCCTAATTCACTACACAGACAGTAAGGCCCATGTACCCCTAATTCACTACACAGACAGTAAGGCCCATGTACCCCCAATTCACTACACAGACAATAAGGCCCATGTACCCCTAATTCACTACACAGACAATAAGGCTTATGTACCCCTAATTCACTACACAGACAATAAGGCCCATGTACCCCTAATTCACTACACAGACAGTAAGGCCCATGTACCCCCAATTCACTACACAGAGTATAAGGCCCATGTACCCCTAATTCACTACACAGACAGTAAGGCCCATGTACCCCCAATTCACTACACAGACAGTAAGGCCCATGTACCCCTAATTCACTACACAGACAGTAAGGCCCATGTACCCCCAATTCACTACACAGACAGTAAGGCCCATGTACCCCTAATTCACAGACAGTTTATGAACACACACAGACATAAAAACAATGAGATTTTCAATGTTGATTGAGGGTGAAAGGTCAGCCACATACTGACAACACCCACAGCAACATGTCTCTCCTACTGCTCACCTTGAAGAACTTGTCAATCTTTGTCAGGTTGATCCTCTTCTTGGCGTCCATTTTGTAGATGTTGCTGTTACTGCCATCCATCAGGTACAGACCAAACCCCATCACCTAGAGATAACAGACAGGTACAGACCAAACCCCATCACCTAGAGATAAGAGACAGGTACAGACCAAACCCCATCACCTAGAGGTAACAGACAGGTACAGACCAAACCCCATCACCTAGAGGTAACAGACAGGTACAGACCAAGGTAACAGACCCATCATCACCTAGAGGTAACAGACAGGTACAGACCAAACCCCATCACCTAGAGGTAACAGACAGGTACAGACCAAACCCCATCACCTAGAGATAACAGACAGGTACAGACCAAACCCCATCACCTAGAGGTAACAGACAGGTACAGACCAAACCCCATCACCTAGAGGTAACAGACAGGTACAGACCAAACCCCATCACCTAGAGGTAACAGACAGGTACAGACCAAACCCCATCACCTAGAGGTAACAGACAGGTACAGACCAAACCCCATCACCTAGAGGTAACAGACAGGTACAGACCAAACCCCATCACCTAGAGGTAACAGACAGGTACAGACCAAACCCCATCACCTAGAGGTAACAGACAGGTACAGACCAAACCCCATCACCTAGAGGTAACAGACAGGTACAGACCAAACCCCATCACCTAGAGGTAACAGACAGGTACAGACCAAACCCCATCACCTAGAGGTAACAGACAGGTACAGACCAAACCCCATCACCTAGAGGTAACAGACAGGTACAGACCAAACCCCATCACCTAGAGATAAGAGACAGGTACAGACCAAACCCCATCACCTAGAGGTAACAGACAGGTACAGACCAAACCCCATCACCTAGAGGTAACAGACAGGTACAGACCAAACCCCATCACCTAGAGGTAACAGACAGGTACAGACCAAACCCCATCACCTAGAGGTAACAGACAGGTACAGACCAAACCCCATCACCTAGAGGTAACAGACAGGTACAGACCAAACCCCATCACCTAGAGATAACAGACAGGTACAGACCAAACCCCATCACCTAGAGATAAGAGACAGGTACAGACCAAACCCCATCACCTAGAGGTAACAGACAGGTACAGACCAAACCCCATCACCTAGAGGTAACAGACAGGTACAGACTAAACTTGGCCCTCCTATGTTGAACATAATAAACGGCTCTCTATCCACTGGATGTGTACCAAACTCACTAAAAGTGGCAGTAATAAAGCCTCTCTTGAAAAAGCCAAACCTTGACCCAGAAAATATAAAAAACTATCGGCCTATATCGAATCTTTCATTCCCCTCAAATTTTAGAGAAGGCTGTTGCGCAGCAACTTACTGCCTCCCTGAAGACTTACAATGTATACAAAATGCTTCAGTCTGGTTTTAGACCCCATCATAGCACTGAGACGGCACTTGTGAAGGTGGTAAATGACATTTTGATGGCATCGGACCGAGGCTCTGCATCTGTCCTCGTGCTCCTAGACCTTAGTGCTGCTTTTGATACCATCGATCACCACATTCTTTTGGAGAGATTGGAAACCCAAATTGGTCTACACGGACAAGTCCTGGCCTGGTTTAGATCTTATCTGTCAGAAAGATATCAGTTTGCCTCTGTGAATGGTTTGTCCTCTGACAAATCAACTGTAAATTTCGGTGTTCCTCAAGGTTCCGTTTTAGGACCACTATTGTTTTCACTATATATTTTACCTCTTGGGGATGTCATTCGGAAACATAATGTTAACTTTCACTGCTATGCGGATGACACACAGCTGTACATTTCAATGAAACATGGTGAAGCCCCAAAATTGCCCTTGCTAGAAGCATGTGTTTCAGACATAAGGAAGTGGATGGCTGCAAACTTTCTACTTTTAAACTCGGACAAAACAGAGATGCTTGTTCTAGGTCCCAAAAAACTAAGAGATCTTCTGTTGAATCTGACAATTAATCTTAATGGCTGTACAGTCGTCTCAAATAAAACTGTGAAGGACCTCGGCGTTACTCTGGACCCTGATCTCTCTTTTGAAGAACATATCAAGACCATTTCAAGGACAGCTTTTTTCCATCTACGTAACATTGCAAAAATCTGAAACTTTCTGTCCAAAAATGATGCAGAAAAATGAATCCATGCTTTTGTCACTTCTAGGTTAGACTACTGCAATGCTCTACTTTCCGGCTACCCGGATAAAGCACTAAATAAACTTCAGTTAGTGCTAAATACGGCTGCTAGAATCCTGACTAGAACCAAAAAATGTGACCATATTACTCCAGTGCTAGCCTCTCTACACTGGCTTCCTGTCAAAGCAAGGGCTGATTTCAAGGTTTTACTGCTAACCTACAAAGCGTTACATGGGCTCCACCCTATCTCTCTGATTTGGTCCTGCCGTACATACCTACACGTACGCTACGGTCACAAGACGCAGGCCTCCTAATTGTCCCTAGAATTTCTAAGCAAACAGCTGGAGGCAGGGCTTTCTCCTATAGAGCTCCATTTTTATGGAACGGTCTGCCTACCCATGTCAGAGACGCAAACTCGGTCTCAACCTTTAAGTCTTTACTGAAGACTCATCTCTTCAGTGGGTCATATGATTGAGTGTAGTCTGGCCCAGGAGTGGGAAGGTGAACGGAAAGGCTCTGGAGCAGAACCGCCCTTGCTGTCTCTGCCTGGCCGGTTCCCCTCTTTCCACTGGGATTCTCTGCCTCTAACCCTATTACAGGGGCTGAGTCACTGGCTTACTGGGGCTCTCTCATACTGTCCCTGGAGGGGGCGCGTCACCTGAGTGGGTTGATTCACTGATGTGGTCATCCTGTCAGGACTGGCGACCCCTTGAGGTTGTGCCATGGCGGAGATCTTTGTGGGCTATACTCAGCCTTGTAAGTTGGTGGTTGAAGATATCCCTCTAGTGGTGTGGGGGCTGTGTTTGGCAAAGTGGGTGGGGTTATATCCTTCCTGTTTGGCCCTGTCAGAGGAGGTGTCCTCAGGATGGGGCCACAGTGTCTCCTGACCCCTCGTCTCAGCCTCCAGTATTTATGCTGCAGTAGTTTGTGTCAGGGGGTAGGGTCAGTTTGTTATATCTGGAGTACTTCTCCTGTCCTATTCGGTGTCCTGTGTGAATCTAAGTGTGTTTCTCTAATTCTGTCCTTCTCTCTTTCTTTCTCTGCTCGAAGGACCTGAGCCCTAGGACCATGACCCAGGACTACCTGACATGATGACTCCTTGCTGTCCCCAGTCCACCTGGCCATGCTGCTGCTCCAGTTTCAACTGTTCTGCCTTATGATGTTTATTGACCATGCTGGTCATTTATGAACATTTGAACATCTTGGCCATGTTCTGTTATAATCTCCACCCGGCACAGCCAGAAGAGGACTGGCCAACCCACATAGCCTGGTTCCTCTCTAGGTTTCTTCCTAGGTTTTGGCCTTTCTAGGGAGTTTTTCCTAGCCACCGTGCTTCTACACCTGCATTGCTTGCTGTTTGGGGTTTTAGGCTGGGTTTCTGTACAGCACTTTGAGATATCAGCTGATGTACGAAGGGCTATATAAATAAATTTGATTTGATTTAACCCCCATCACCTAGAGGTAACAGACAGGTACAGACCTAACCCCATCACCTAGAGGTAACAGACAGGTACAGACCTAACCCCATCACCTAGAGGTAACAGACAGGTACAGACCTAACCCCATCACCTAGAGGTAACAGACAGGTACAGACCTAACCCCATCACCTAGAGGTAACAGACAGGTACAGACCAAACCCCATCACCTAGAGATAACAGACAGGTACAGACCTAACCCAATCACCTAGAGGTAACAGACAGGTACAGACCAGCCAGACAGTATATAGGGAATAGAAGGCCATGTTCGGAGCCTGCCAGCCAGTCAGTATATAGGGAATAGGAGGCCATGTTCGGAGCCTGCCAGCCAGACGGAATATAGGGAATAGGAGGCCATGTTCGGAGACTGCCAGCCAGACGGTATATAGGGAATAGGAGGCCATGTTCGGAGCCTGCCAGCCAGACGGTAGCGTACCTTGAGCAGCATGTGTTTCTCGTTGGGGGTCAGGTACATCCTGTTCTCATAGTAATCAACACACAGGTTGACTATGTCAGCCAGCAGCTCATCGTGGCCGTTAATCACCTCCAACTGCTGCTGCAGAGACTGGAGACAGAGAGAGATGTTTAACTGCAGAGACTGGAGACAGAGAGAGATGTTTAACTGCAGATACTGGAGACAGAGAGAGATGTTTAACTGCAGATACTGGAGACAGAGAGAGATGTTTAACTGCAGATACTGGAGACAGAGAGAGATGTTTAACTGCAGAGACTGGAGACAGAGAGAGATGTTTAACTGCAGATACTGGAGACAGAGAGAGATGTTTAACTGCAGATACTGGAGACAGAGAGAGATGTTTAACTGCAGATACTGGAGACAGAGAGAGATGTTTAACTGCAGAGACTGGAGACAGAGAGAGATGTTTAACTGCAGAGACTGGAGACAGAGAGAGATGTTTAACTGCAGAGACTGGAGACAGAGAGAGATGTTTAACTGCAGATACTGGAGACAGAGATGTTTAACTGCAGAGACTGGAGACAGAGAGAGATGTTTAACTGCAGATACTGGAGACAGAGATGTTTAACTGCAGAGACTGGAGACAGAGAGAGATGTTTAACTGCAGAGACTGGAGACAGAGAGAGATGTTTAACTGCAGAGACTGGAGACAGAGAGAGATGTTTAACTGCAGAGACTGGAGACAGAGAGAGATGTTTAACTGCAGAGACTGGAGACAGAGAGAGATGTTTAACTGCAGATACTGGAGACAGAGAGAGATGTTTAACTGCAGATACTGGAGACAGAGAGAGATGTTTAACTGCAGAGACTGGAGACAGAGAGAGATGTTTAACTGCAGAGACTGGAGACAGAGAGAGATGTTTAACTGCAGAGACTGGAGACAGAGAGAGATGTTTAACTGCAGATACTGGAGACAGAGAGAGATGTTTAACTGCAGAGACTGGAGACAGAGAGAGATGTTTAACTGCAGATACTGGAGACAGAGAGAGATGTTTAACTGCAGAGACTGGAGACAGAGAGAGATGTTTAACTGCAGAGACTGGAGACAGAGAGAGATGTTTAACTGCAGAGACTGGAGACAGAGAGAGATGTTTAACTGCAGAGACTGGAGACAGAGAGAGATGTTTAACTGCAGAGACTGGAGACAGAGAGAGATGTTTAACTGCAGAGACTGGAGACAGAGAGAGATGTTTAACTGCAGAGACTGGAGACAGAGAGAGATGTTTAACTGCAGATACTGGAGACAGAGAGAGATGTTTAACTGCAGAGACTGGAGACAGAGAGAGATGTTTAACTGCAGATACTGGAGACAGAGAGAGATGTTTAACTGCAGAGACTGGAGACAGAGAGAGATGTTTAACTGCAGAGACTGGAGACAGAGAGAGATGTTTAACTGCAGATACTGGAGACAGAGAGAGATGTTTAACTGCAGATACTGGAGACAGAGAGAGATGTTTAACTGCAGATACTGGAGACAGAGAGAGATGTTTAACTGCAGAGACTGGAGACAGAGAGAGATGTTTAACTGCAGATACTGGAGACAGAGAGAGATGTTTAACTGCAGATACTGGAGACAGAGAGAGATGTTTAACTGCAGAGACTGGAGACAGAGAGAGATGTTTAACTGCAGATACTGGAGACAGAGAGAGATGTTTAAACTATTTCAGCCAGCAGCTCATCGTGGCCGTTAATCATTGGTTGGCCAGGTGTGTGTGTTACCTGAGTGATCTTGTTGTGGTTGGCCAGGTGTGTGTGTTACCTGAGGGATCTTGTTGTGGTTGGCCAGGTGTGTGTGTTACATGAGGGATGTTGTTGTGGTTGGCCAGGTGTGTGTGTTACCTGAGTGATCTTGTTGTGGTTGGCCAAGTGTGTGTGTTACCTGAGGGATGTTGTTGTGGTTGGCCAGGTGTGTGTGTTACCTGAGGGATGTTGTTGTGGTTGGCCAGGTGTGTGTGTTACCTGAGGGATGTTGTGGTGGTTGGCCAGGTGTGTGTGTTACCTGAGTGATCTTGTTGTGGTTGGCCAGGTGTGTGTGTTACCTGAGTGATCTTGTTGTGGTTGGCCAGGTGTGTGTGTTACCTGAGTGATCTTGTTGTGGTTGGCCAGGTGTGTGTGTTACCTGAGTGATCTTGTTGTGGTTGGCCAAGTGTGTGTGTTACCTGAGGGATCTTGTTGTGGTTGGCCAGGTGTGTGTGTTACCTGAGGGATGTTTGTTGTGGTTGGCCAGGTGTGTGTGTTACCTGAGGGATGTTGTTGTGGTTGGCCAGGTGTGTGTGTTACCTGAGTGATCTTGTTGTGGTTGGCCAGGTGTGTGTGTTACCTGAGTGATCTTGTTGTGGTTGGCCAGGTGTGTGTGTTACCTGAGTGATCTTGTTGTGGTTGGCCAGGTGTGTGTGTTACCTGAGTGATCTTGTTGTGGTTGGCCAGGTGTGTGTGTTACCTGAGTGATCTTGTTGTGGTTGGCCAGGTGTGTGTGTTACCTGAGTGATGTTGTGGTTGGCCAGGTGTGTGTGTTACCTGAGTGATGTTGTGGTTGGCCAGGTGTGTTTCTTACCTGAGTGATCTTGTTGTGGTTGGCCAGGTGTGTGTGTTACCTGAGTGATCTTGTTGTGGTTGGCCAGGTGTGTTTCTTACCTGAGTGATCTTGTTGTGGTTGGCCAGAAACATGGAGAGGTTCTGAGACTCCTGGATGGATGAGGGTTCTGACATCTTCCTGAGGAACTGGGCAGCTCTACAGGGAGGAGAGGAGAGGAAGGGGGAGGAGATGGAGGGAGAGAGACAGAGGGAAGAAGAAGGCGGGAGGGAGAACAGTACGTGAGAGATCAAGGCGGCGAGGGGACGCTGAGTGATGATACCATATAGTGTCTATGATAGCAGGGAGGGGATGCTGAGTGATGATACCATCTAGTATCTATGATAGCAGGGAGGGGACGCTGAGTGATGATACCATCTAGTATCTATGATAGCAGGGAGGATCACTGAGTGATGATACCATCTAGTGTCTATGATAGCAGGGAGGGGACGCTGAGTGATGATACCATCTAGTATCTATGATAGCAGGGAGGGGACGCTGAGTGATGATACCATCTAGTGTCTATGATAGCAGGGAGGGGACGCTGAGTGATGATACCATCTAGTATCTATGATAGCAAATGTGTTCCAGAATATACTGCATCTCCCATGGGACTGTAGTTTGACTGCTCCTGGATATCACTGCTCATGATAGGATATCGCTGTTCATATCACTGCTCATGATAGGATATCACTGCTCATGATAGGATATCACTGTTCATATCACTGCTCATGATAGGATATCACTGTTCATATCACTGCTCATGATAGGATATCACTGTTCATATCACTGCTCCTGGTAGGATATCACTGTTCATATCACTGCTCATGATAGGATATCGCTGTTCATATCACTGCTCATGATAGGATATCACTGCTCATGATAGGATATCACTGTTCATATCACTGCTCATGATAGGATATCACTGTTCATATCACTGCTCATGATAGGATATCACTGTTCATATCACTGCTCATGATAGGATATCACTGTTCATATCACTGCTCCTGGTAGGATATCACTGCTCATGATAGGATATCACTGTTCATGATAGGATATCACTGTTCATGATAGGATATCACTGTTCATGATAGGATATCACTGTTCATATCACTGCTCCTGGTAGGATATCACTGTTCATATCACTGCTCATGATAGGATATCACTGTTCATATCACTGCTCCTGGTAGGATATCACTGCTCATGATAGGATATCACTGTTCATATCACTGCTCATGATAGGATATCACTGTTCATATCACTGCTCATGATAGGATATCACTGTTCATATCACTGCTCATGATAGGATATCACTGTTCATATCACTGCTCATGATAGGATATCACTGTTCATATCACTGCTCCTGGTAGGATATCACTGCTCATGATAGGATATCACTGTTCATGATAGGATATCACTGTTCATGATAGGATATCACTGTTCATGATAGGATATCACTGTTCATATCACTGCTCCTGGTAGGATATCACTGTTCATATCACTGCTCATGATAGGATATCACTGTTCATATCACTGCTCCTGGTAGGATATCACTGCTCATGATAGGATATCACTGTTCATATCACTGCTCATGATAGGATATCACTGTTCATATCACTGCTCATGATAGGATATCACTGTTCATATCACTGCTCATGATAGGATATCACTGTTCATATCACTGCTCCTGATAGGATATCACTGTTCATATCACTGCTCCTGGTAGGATATCACTGTTCATATCACTGCTCCTGATAGGATATCACTGTTCATATCACTGCTCCTGGTAGGATATCACTGTTCATATCACTGCTCATGATAGGATATCACTGTTCATATCACTGCTCATGATAGGATATCACTGTTCATATCACTGCTCATGATAGGATATCACTGTTCATGATAGGATATCACTGTTCATATCACTGCTCCTGGTAGGATATCACTGTTCATATCACTGCTCATGATAGGATATCACTGCTCATGATAGGATATCACTGTTCATATCACTGCTCATGATAGGATATCACTGTTCATATCACTGCTCATGATAGGATATCACTGTTCATATCACTGCTCATGATAGGATATCACTGTTCATATCACTGCTCCTGGTAGGATATCACTGTTCATATCACTGCTCCTGGTAGGATATCACTGTTCATATCACTGCTCCTGGTAGGATATCACTGTTCATATCACTGCTCATGATAGGATATCACTGTTCATATCACTGCTCCTGGTAGGATATCACTGTTCATATCACTGCTCATGATAGGATATCACTGTTCATGATAGGATATCACTGTTCATATCACTGCTCCTGGTAGGATATCACTGTTCATATCACTGCTCATGATAGGATATCACTGTTCATATCACTGCTCCTGGTAGGATATCACTGCTCATGATAGGATATCACTGTTCATATCACTGCTCATGATAGGATATCACTGTATAGTATAGACCCATGGGCCCAGTTCCACCACTGTTGACCAGAGACCCATGGGCTCAGTTCCACCACTGTTGACCAGAGACCCATGGGCCCAGTTCCACCACTGTTGACCAGAGACCCATGGGCCCAGTTCCACCACTGTTGACCAGAGACCCATGGGCCCAGTTCCACCACTGTTGACCAGAGACCCATGGGCCCAGTTCCACCACTGTTGACCAGAGACCCATGGGCCCAGTTCCACCACTGTTGACCAGAGACCTAGTAGTAGTATAAAGTAGTGCACTATAAAGGGAATAGGTTCCCATGTAGGACCTGTCTGTACCGTTTGGGAATAGGTTCCCATGTAGGACCTGTCTGTACCGTTTGGGAATAGGTTCCCATGTAGGACCTGTCTGTACCGTTTGGGAATAGGTTCCCATGTAGGAGGACCTGTCTGTACCGTTTGGGAATAGGTTCCCATGTAGGACCTGTCTGTACCGTTTGGGAATAGGTTCCCATGTAGGACCTGTCTGTACCGTTTGGGAATAGGTTCCCATGTAGGACCTGTCTGTACCGTTTGGGAATAGGTTCCCATGTAGGACCTGTCTGTACCGTTTGGGAATAGGTTCCCATGTAGGACCTGTCTGTACCGTTTGGGAATAGGTTCCCATGTAGGACCTGTCTGTACCGTTTGGGAATAGGTTCCCATGTAGGACCTGTCTGTACCGTTTGGGAATAGGTTCCCATGTAGGACCTGTCTGTACCGTTTGGGAATAGGTTCCCATGTAGGACCTGTCTGTACCGTTTGGGAATAGGTTCCCATGTAGGACCTGTCTGTACCGTTTGGGAATAGGTTCCCATGTAGGACCTGTCTGTACCGTTTGGGAATAGGTTCCCATGTAGGACCTGTCTGTACCGTTTGGGAATAGGTTCCCATGTAGGACCTGTCTGTACCGTTTGGGAATAGGTTCCCATGTAGGACCTGTCTGTACCGTTTGGGAATAGGTTCCCATGTAGGACCTGTCTGTACCGTTTGTAGGCAGAGTGGTCGTTCTTGACGCTACACTTCATGTTCTTGAGTTCGTCCAGCACAGCGAACATGTTGATGAACTTCCCCAGGGTCAGGAGGTAGGCCTCGGAGACAAAGTCCTTCCTCCTCTCAGCGTGGCAGAGACGACGCACCTCCCCACAGAACCGGTCTATAGCCAATCGCTGATGAGGAGAAAGAGGGGGGGGTCGACATGGATAGAAGGTTTAACAGTTACATTTCAAGAACACATCTTTATATTAATTTAATTTGAACAAATGAATGTGTATACAATATTTCACAGAACATATGAGAATATTATCTACAGAGAGAGAGGTGAGTGAGTGAGTGAGTGAGTGAGTGAGTGAGTGAGGGTGAGTGAGTGAGTGAGTGAGGTGAGGGCCAGCCTCCGGCTGGTTGGTGTGACAGAGAGGTGAGGGTGTGTGAGAGAGAGAGAGCTGAGGTGAGGGTGTGTGAGTGAGCGGTGAGGTGAGGGTGTGTGAGTGGGAGGTGAGGGTGTGTGAGAGAGGTGAGGGTGTGTGAGTGAGAGGTGAGGGTGTGAGAGAGAGGTGAGGGTGCCTCTGGCTGGTTGGTGGGACAGAGAGAGAGGTAAGGGTTTCTCTGGCTGGTTGGTGGGACAGAGAGAGGGGTTAGGGTGTGTGAGTGAAAGACGTGAGGATGAGAGAGAGGTGAGGGTGTGAGAGAGGTGAGGGTGTGAGAGAGGTGAGGGTGTGAGAGAGGTGAGGGTGTGAGAGAGGTGAGGGTGTGAGAGAGGTGAGGGTGTGAGAGAGGTGAGGGTGCCTCTGGCTGGTTGGTGGGACAGAGAGAGAGAGGTAAGGGTGCCTCTGGCTGGTTGGTGTTACCTGGAAGTACATAAAGTTCATGAGCTTGGTGACCTCAGGCTCCAGCACCTCCACTGTCTTCTCATAGATCTCCACTCTGTTGGGCTGCTCATTACACTTCACCTGGTAGAGGGAGGAAGAGAGAAGAGAGCCATTCACATGGGGGGTCAGGGTGCCTCTGGCTGGTTGGTGGGACAGAGAGAGAGAGGTCAGGGTGCCTCTGGCTGGTTGGTGGGACAGAGAGAGAGAGGTAAGGGTGCCTCCACTGTCTTCTCATAGATCTCCACTCTGTTGGGCTGCTCATTACGGTTTATCAGGTGAGTTATGCAGTGGTTACCTGTGGGATAGCGCGAGAGCAGCTCCTCCACGTGTACAGCATCACAGCATACTCCTGGCCCTCCTCCAGCATCTCATTCTAGAAGGAAGACAGTTACAAGGCTCTCAAACACAACACAGCTACTAGCCTCTCTCTCTGAGGTTCCTGAGGTACAATACAGATACTAGCCTCTCTCTCTGAGGTTCCTGAGGTACAATACAGATACTAGCCTCTCTCTCTGAGGTTCCTGAGGTACAATACAGATACTAGCCTCTCTCTCTGAGGTTCCTGAGGAACAATACAGATACTAGCCTCTCTCTCTGAGGTTGGTGAGGTACAATACAGCTACTAGCCTCTCTGAGGTTGTGCATCAGTGCATTCAGAGCAGGCTTGGTCTCGGTGGTTGGCTGACTGGCTGGCTGACTGGCTGACTGGCTGGTTGGCTAACAGTGCTGTTTCATGGTGACCTGGCGGTCGCTCTAAAACACTAATTACCCCTCACTGGCATTATCATTTTGAATTTGTGTGGAAGAATTGACAATTTTTGTTGTCGTCTATCAACGATGACAAGCCACCGGGGTCTGACGTCTTGGATGGAAAATTACTGAGGATAATAATGGACGATATTGCCACATCTTCAATCTAAACCTACTATAAATGGTGTGTCCTCGGGCCTGAAGGGAGCAAAAGTAATTCCACCACCTAAGAATAGTAGAGCACCCTTTACTGGCTCAAATAGCAGACCAATCATTATGTTACCAACCCGTAGTATATTTTTGCAAAAAATGATGTTTCACCAGATACAATGCTATTTTATGGTAAACAAATTGACAACAGACTTTCAGCATGCTTATAAGGAAGGACATTCAACAAGCACAGCACTTACACAAATGAATGATGATTGGCTGACAGAAATTGATGACAAAAATATTGTGGGGGCTGTTTTGTTAGACTTCAACGCAGCTTTTGACATTATCGGTCATAGTCTGCTGCTGGAAAAACTTGTGTTATGGCTTTACACCCCCCCCCCTGCTCTAATGTGGATAAAGAGTTAATTGCTGTTCCCCTCAGAATCATTATCCAAGTAGAGTCAGGAATTCCCCAGGGCAGCTGTCTAGGCCTCTTACTTTTTCAATCTTTACTAATGACATTCCACTGCAACACTTAAAGAGCTGCAGTTAGTTTCAGAATGGGTGGCCAGAAATGAATTAGTCCTAAATATTTAAACTAAGAGCACTGCATTTGGGACAAATCATTGACTAAACTGTAAACCTCAACTGAATCTTATAATGTGGAAAAAAAACACCACCCCTCCCCTATTATTTTCAGCTTATACATACTATACACATTTTATGGATACAGTCCATCTACAATAGTTATATTTTGTTTGTTTTTAGTACTGTCCTTCCTCTACCCTCAACCTCTCCCATCTAACTGTCCATCCAGTTTGATTTCTATTTGCCTTATATTTTTAACTGTGCTGTTTCCCAAACGTTCTGAACCTATATATGTTGTTACAACACAGTATGCTTAACATTAGTTGTTATCTTGTTATTATTCCCACCCTTCAGCTCCATTCAACCCCTCCCATCTATCTCTTTACACCATCCATATTGGATTCTATTTGCCATATATTGTTCAACGATGCTGTGATGTTCAGAACTTTTGTGAAACCTTTCTATCCTCATAGTTTATTTAGATTATCTTTAAATTTACAAACATTTTGGCTGAAAATCTTATTTTATTATTGATCGATTGAATATAACTTTTCAGATCCCCCAGTAGTGCTAACGGCAGGGTTAGCTCCAGGTAAATATTGCAATTCTTCAGCCATTCCTGGACCTGTGACCAAAAACAAAATTAATTATATAATTTTTCTGCCTCATCGCAGAAAAATAGGCAGAGCTGGGAAGGTTGTATCCCCCATATAAATAACCTTCTATTGGTTGCAAGAATTCTGTATAATAATTTAAATATAAAAATTTGAAGTTTTGAATCTGGTGTCGTTTTTGCGTATCAGTTCATAAACCATGTGCCATGGAATCGGTACGTCAAAAATCTCTAATGGGGATCCATAATAAACCCCAGGAAGAGTAGCTGCTGCCTTGACAGGAACTAATGGGGATCCATAATAAACCCCAGGAAGAGTAGCTGCTGCCTTGACAGGAACTAATGGGGATCCATAATAAAACCCAGGAAGAGTATCTGCTGCCTTGACAGGAACTAATGGGGATCCATAATAAACCCCAGGAAGAGTAGCTGCTGCCTTGGCAGGAACTAATGGGGATCCATAATAAACCCCAGGAAGAGTAGCTGCTGCCTTGGCAGGAACTAATGGGGATCCATAATAAACCCCAGGAAGAGTAGCTGCTGCCTTGACAGGAACTAATGGGGATCCTGGTTGATGTGGTTGTTACTGACAGGCAGCACATGGCTGAGCTCTTTAATCACCACTTCATTAAGTCCTGATTCCTATTTGACTCAGCCACGCCTCCTTGCCCGTCCAACATTTCCTCATCTCCCACCCCTTCTAATGCGACAAGCCCAGACGCTCCTCACTAGCCCTGCTACAAAGTTTCTCCCTGCAGGGCGTCCCTTACTCCAAGGTGCTAAAGGGGCTCCTTAAACCGGACCCCCAAAAAATCTGGGTCAGATGGTTTAGACCCTTTCTTCTTTAAGGTTGCTGCCCCTATCATCACCAAGCCTTTCTCTGACCTTTTTAACCTGTCTCTCCTCTCTGGGGAGGTTCCCATTGCTTGGAAGGCAGCCACCGTGCATCTATTTTGCCCTGTTTATCAAAAGTGTTGTCAATAATCAACTGACTGGTTTTCTTAATGTCTATATTTCTCTCTGGTTTGCAATCTGGTTTCCACTCAGGTTATATATGTGTCACTGCAACCTTAAAGGTCCTCAATGACATCACCATCGCCCTACGCTAAGGCGTACTGTATGTAAACTTCTGACTTCAACTGTATATGGCTCCCCCTCTTGGCCATTCATTGTACTGTGGCAAGTGTGGAAGTAGAAGGATAAAGACAGGAAGTTGGGCCTTCGGTGGGGGAAGTGCTTGGTCTGTTGACCATACACAGAGGAGATCAGATTATTTATTTTCCTGTCCTGTTGTCTATGCTTTAAGTTGATTGGATTTGTTCGATTAAAAGGAATATAAATTATTTTTTGTTGCACTGTGGCAAGTGTGCAGGTAAATGGAGGAAGTTGGGCCTTCTGTGGGAGGAGTCCTAGCTAGATGCAGGAGCTGTAAAGTCTTGACCATATCATGCCTTTTCATTTAGTCGATCGGAGAATACTTTTTTAGATTTAAAGGAAAATAAATCCTATTTTTGCTGCGCCATATCCCTGGCTCTCTGTGAATGCTGCGCCATATCCCTGGCTCTCTGTGAATGCTGCGCCATATCCCTGGCTCTCTGTGAATGCTGCGCCATATCCCTGGCTCTCTGTGAATGCTGCGCCATATCCCTGGCTCTCTGTGAATGCTGCGCCATATCCCTGGCTCTCTGTGAATGCTGCGCCATATCCCTGGCTCTCTGTGAATGCTGCGCCATATCCCTGGCTCTCTGTGAATGCTGCGCCATATCCCTGGCTCTCTGTGAATGCTGCGCCATATCCCCTCTGGCTCATATCCCTGGCTCTCTGAATGCTGCGCCATATCCCTGGCTCTCTGTGAATGCTGCGCCATATCCCTGGCTCTCTGTGAATGCTGCGCCATATCCCTGGCTCTCTGTGAATGCTGCGCCATATCCCTGGCTCTCTGTGAATGCTGCGCCATATCCCTGGCTCTCTGTGAATGCTGCGCCATATCCCTGGCTCTCTGTGAATGCTGCGCCGTATCCCTGGCTCTCTGTGAATGCTGCACCATATCCATGGCTATGTCCACATGGTAGGGAACAACCCTGACACAGGCTGGGGTACTGGCTATGTCCACATGGTAGGGAACAACCCTGACACAGGCTGGGGTCATGGCTATGTCCACATGGTAGGGAACAACCCTGACACAGGCTGGGGTAGTGGCTATGTCCACATGGTAAGGAAGTCACCACATTCACCTCTATTCACTCCCTATGAAACCCCTAGTCAACCCTCCCAGCAGCCCTTTCTCTAACCATAACCCCTCTGTCCCTGTTCTGGGGGCTGGAGAATCTAGAGGAAGTTAATGATTTCATAATGTCCAAAGGCTGATGTACTGTGCTGTTATTGTGTTTGTATTGCTAGAGCTCTGGTGACCATTTCCTATGTATTCAATAGGCTACACATTGCAACTGGAACCTGGTACTTACCATGCTAGAGTGGACGGTGGACAGTGGCCTGCTCGATGTGTCTGGAACCTGGTCCTTACCATGCTAGAGTGGACGGTGGACAGTGGCCTGCTCAATGTGTCTGGAACCTGGTACTTACCATGCTAGAGTGGACAGTGGCCTGCTCGATGTGTCTGGAACCTGGTCCTTACCATGCTAGAGTGGACGGTGGCCTGCTCGATGTGTCTGGAACCTGGTACTTACCATGCTAGAGTGGACAGTGGCCTGCTCGATATATCTGGCGATCCCCGTCACAAAGGCATTACGGTCCTCAAAGTTGGTGTTGAAGTTGGGCTTTGGAGAGAGAGAGGATGTTTTAATCAAATTAAATCTACATTCAGGTGTTTACCTGCTGAGCTTGACAGGAGATCTGAGAACAGTTCTTACCTGGTACATGAGGGAGCAGGGCAGGGGCTCGATGCAGGGCTGCTGGTCTGGGAGAGGCAGCTCCTCCAGAAGGTCCACATTGGACAGAGCATCCTCCAGGGTCACCGTGGACGCCATGATGCTGCAACAACACAGATATAGGAGTTAGAGATATGATGCTGTAACACGCAGATATAGGAGTTAGAGATATGATGCTGGAACAACACACAGATATAGGAGTTAGAGATATGATGCTGGATCAACACACAGATATAGGAGTTAGAGATATGATGCTGGAACAACACACAGATATAGGAGTTAGAGATATGATGCTGGAACAACACACAGATATAGGAGTTAGAGATATGATGCTGGAACAACACACAGATATAGGAGTTAGAGATATGATGCTGGAACAACACAGATATAGGAGTTAGAGATATGATGCTGGAACAACACAAAGATCTAAGTCAGGACTCCTATTTGACTCAGCCATGCCTCCTTGTCCATCCAACATCAGATTTGCCACCAATGCTCCTATAGGACACATCAGTGCACTCTATACTCCTCTGTAAACTGGTCATCTCTGTTATACCCGTCGCAAGACCCAATGGTTAATGCTTATTTATAAAACCCTCTTAGGCCTCACTCCCCCTTATCTGAGATATCTACTGCAGCCCTCATCCTGGTAAATATATCCAATGCAAAAAAAACATCTACATATAAACACTATCAATATGAATTCCCATAGAAAGACTCCACCTCTGAATATTCCCCAAAATGTGCAATCCTAGTCTAGAATGTCATTTTAAGACTTCCCTTCACTGGAACTAAAGGGGCCTAGTCTGGACCATGAAAAACAGCCCCAGACCATTATTCCTCCTTCACCAAACTTTTCAGTTGACACTATGCATTGGGGCAGGTAGCGTTCTCCTGGCATTCGCCAAACTCAGATAGTGTAGTGCGATTCATCCCTCCAGAGAATGTGTTTCCACTGCTCCAGAGTCCAGAGTCTTGTGTGCGGCTGCTTGGCCATGGAAACACATTTCACAAAGCCCCTGACAAACAGTTCTTGTTCTGACGTTGCTTCCAGAGGCAGTTTGGAACTCGGTAGTGAGTGTTGCTTCCAGAGGCAGTTTGGAACTCGGTAGTGAGTGTTGCTTCCAGAGGCAGTTTGGAACTCGGTAGTGAGTGTTGCTTCCAGAGGCAGTTTGGAACTCGGTAGTGAGTGTTGCTTCCAGAGGCAGTTTGGAACTCGGTAGTGAGTGTTGCAACTGAGGAAAGATGATTTGTACACGCTATGTGCTTCACACTCGCCGGTCCCAGATTGTGTGGCCTACCACTTCACGACTGAGCCGTTGTTGCTCCTTGACGTTTCCACTTCACAATAACGCCACTTACAGTTGACCTGGGGCAGCTCTAGCAGGACAGAAATTTGACGAACTGACTTGTTGGAAAGGTGGTATCCTATGAGGGTGCAATGTTGAAAGTCACTAAGCTTTTCAGTAAGGTCATTCTATTGTCAATGTTTGTCTATGGAGATTGCATGGCTGTGTGCTCGATGTTACACACCAGTCAGCAATAAGTAGCTGAATTTCAAGGCGTGTCCACATACTTTTATATAGACAGTGTAAATGTACAGGACAGGTCCAGGTATAATATAGTAGCCTAGTATAAATCATTAGCCTGTTACTCCTAACCCCTACTTTTTCGAACATTCTGTTAAAAATCGCGCAACATTTCAGCGCCCTGCTGCTCATGCCAGGAATATAGTATATGCATATGATTAGTATGTGTGGATAGAAAACACTCAGACGTTTATAAAACTGGTTAAATCACGGCTGTGTCTATAACAGAACGTGCGTTTCATCGAAAAGCGCAGGAAAATCTGATCACTGAAAATGGAAATATATATCCATCCGCCACTTCAACCCATTGATAAAGGCGAACCACAATAAATGGGGCTGAGGTTGCAATACCTACAGCTTCCACACGATGTCAACAGTCTTGTCATTTGCCTAGGCTTTGTTTCTTGGTCAAACGAAGAAGAGACAAGCCATTTGTTCAGGTCTCCGACCGGATATTTTGGTTGAGATTTACCCGGACATTATTTCCAGACTGACAGCTAAAGAATATACTTCGCCTCGTGATCCATTTGTTAGCTTATTAACGTAATTACTAATACCTAATGTTGCATTTTTGTTATTTGCATGTGTTTTGTGTTAAAGTTTATCAGATCTACTTTTTTTATTTTAAAAAAATGACTTGTTGCCTGGATTATAAGACGCTAGCTTTTTTTTCCGCATTTATCACACAGTCTTCATAGATCAAGATATCTAGGCTAGGTTATATGGACCAGGATTTAATCAGGCTGTAGGTTAAAAAATTAAACCTCAATAGTGATAAACCCCTCCGGCTGTAGGTTAAATACTGATTAAACCCCTCAGGCTGTAGGTTAAATACTGACTAAACCCCTCAGGCTGTAGGTTATGGGACATCTCCGGCTGTAGGACTGATTAAACCCCTCAGGAGTGCCAACAAAGAAGATGGTCAAAGGTAATGAATGTTTTATATTTTATTTGTCAGGCGGTTTTGTGTCAGGCTTGTAGGTTAACTATGCTAATTATTTTGTTTACGTAAACCCTCAGGCTGTAGGTTAAATTTTGGCTGTGTTACATGCTAAATCAGATAATAGCTTCTCATTAGGTTTCTGACTAAAAGGCATTTTAAAAATCTGACTTGTTGCCTGGATTCACTAAACCCCTCAGGCTGTAGGTTTAATTCAAACCCTCAGGCTGTAGGTATTTTAGGCTGAACATTTCCAGATGTCTAGATGGGACGCCTGCTGTAGGTGTCAGGTAGGTTAAATACTGACTAAACCCCTCAGGCTGAGGTTAAACCCCTCAGGCTGTAGGTTAAATACTGATTAAACCCCCTCAGGCTGTAGGTTAAATACCTCAGGCTGTAGGTTAAATAATGATTAAACCCCTCAGGCTGTAGGGTTAAAGGCTTAGGTTAAATAATGATTAAACCCCTCAGGCTGTAGGTTAAACCCCTCAGGCTGTAGGATTAAACCCCTCAGGCTGTAGGTTAAATACTGACTAAACCCCTCAGGCTGTAGGTTAAATACTGACTAAACCCCTCAGGCTGTAGGTTAAATACTGACTAAACCCCTCAGGCTGTAGGTTAAATACTGACTAAACCCCTCAGGCTGTAGGTTAAATAATGATTAAACCCCTCAGGCTTGTAGGTTAAATAATGATTAAACCCCTCAGGCTGTAGGTTAAATACTGATTAAACCCCTCAGGCTGTAGGTTAAATACTGATTAAACCCCTCAGGCTGGAGGTTAAATACATTCTAATTAGCTTCGTTGCAGTCTTGATAACAGTCACATGCTTCTCTTCTCTTTCTCTCAACTGCTGATGGAGATTTATTGCCATGGAACAATAAAAACTCACTGCAATCAAAACAGACCGTCAGATCGGTATTACAAAGGACTGTGGGGACACACAATCACCCATGGACAGGGTGTGAGAGGGACCGGCCAGACAGGCGGCAGACCGGCCAGACAGGCGGCAGACCGGCCAGACAGGCGGCAGACCGGCCAGACAGGCGGCAGACCGGCCAGACAGGCGGCAGACCGGCCAGACAGGCGGCAGACCGGCCAGACAGGCGGACAGGCGGCAGACCGGCCAGACAGGCGGCAGACCGGCCAGACAGGAGGACAGGCGGCAGACCGGCCAGACAGGCGGACAGGCGGCAGACCGGCCAGACAGGCGGCAGACCGGCCAGACAGGCGGCAGACCGGTTCAGGGGACGCTCCACTAACAGACTGCTGAGAAATGAACTGAAATGTTGGCTATTTTTCGGTTTTAAACAACTAATTGACCGACATCGGCTCAATAATATGAAGTTTTCCTCGGGCAGCAGATCATCATCCTGGTTCTGGGGACCCACAGGGTGCACATTGTAGTTGTTGCATTCGCACTCCACACCTGATTGAAATCATCAACGATAATGAGTTGATCATTTGAATCAGCTGTGTAGTGCTAGGGGAAAAAACTACAATGTGCACCCTGTGGGTCCCCAGCACCAGGATGAACCACTGCTCTAGAGATACAGTAAATCAGACCAGCTGAACTGTGCGATGGGAGTTGTAGTTTCCAACAGGACAAAACTCTACATATTTTAGCTCAGAAACCGTGATAATGAACTACAATGACCATATAATCCATTGCTCGCAGGTGTGTTTCTTTTCACCAGCTACGTTAGGTTAGTAGTGTTGGGCAGACACGGACAGTAGTGAGAAGAATGCATCGTGGGGTATCTCTACATGATCTCAGATCTCCAGGTTTATAAATCTGTTGCATCGTGGGGTATCTCTACATGATCTCAGATCTCCAGGTTTATAAATCCGTTGCATCGTGGGGTATCTCTACCTGAAAATATATGATCTCAGACCTCCAGGTTTATAAATCTGTTGCATCGTGGGGTATCTCTACCTGAAAATATATGATCTCAGACCTCCAGGTTTATAAATCTGTTGCATTGTGGGGTATCTCTACCTGAAAATACATGATCTCAGATCTCCAGGTTTATAAATCTGTTGCATCGTGGGGTATCTCTACCTGAAAATACATGATCTCAGATCTCCAGGTTTATAAATCTGTTTGCATGATCTCAGATCTCCAGGTTTATAAATCTGTTGCATCGTGGGGTATCTCTACCTGAAAATACATGATCTCAGATCTCCAGGTATATAAATCTGTTGCATCATGGGGTATCTCCACATGAAAATACATGCACTAAGTCGGGGGTTCCCAAACTTGGTCCTGGTGCCCCACTTGGGTACAAGTTTCATGTTTTGCCCTAGCACGACACAGCTGATTCAAATAATCAAATATTGATGATGAGCTCGTTATTTGAATCAGCTGTGTAGTACTCGGTCAAAAGAACATTTTAAAAATGCACCCATGGGGGGACCCAGGACCGAGTTTGGGAAACACAGATTGATATTTTGTATTCAGCAGTCATGAAAGTATGCCTTATTTACTTTGAAGAACTACAAAATAGTGATTTTGTCAGACAGCATAGGCAGCAGCTCACACCTTTATTTAACCAGGTAGGCTAGTTGAGAACAAGTTCTCATTTGCAACTGCGACCTGGCCAAGATAAAGCATAGCAGTGTGAACAGACAAACAGAGTTACACATGGAGTAAACAATTAACAAGTCAATAACACAGTAGAAAAAAAGGGGGAGTCTATATACAATGTGTGCAAAAGGCATGAGGAGGTAGGCGAATAATTACAATTTTGCAGATTAACACTGGAGTGATAAATGATCAGATGGTCATGTACAGGTAGAGATATTGGTGTGCAAAAGAGCAGAAAAGTAAATAAATAAAACAGTATGGGGATGGGGTAGGTGAAAATGGGTGGGCTATTTACCAATAGACTATGTACAGCTGCAGCGATCGGTTAGCTGCTCAGATAGCTGATGTTTGAAGTTGGTGAGGGAGATAAAAGTCTCCAACTTCAGCGATTTTTGCAATTTGTTCCAGTCACAGGCAGCAGAGTACTGGAACGAAAGGCGGCCAAATGAGGTGTTGGCTTTAGGGATGATCAATGAGATACACCTGCTGGAGCGCGTGCTACGGATGGGTGTTGCCATCGTGACCAGTGAACTGAGATAAGGCGGAGCTTTACCTAGCATGGACTTGTAGATGACCTGGAGCCAGTGGGTCTGGTGACGAATATGTAGCGAGGGCCAGCCGACTAGAGCATACAAGTCGCAGTGGTGGGTGGTATAAGGTGCTTTCGTGACAAAACGGATGGCACTGTGATAGACTGCATCCAGTTTGCTGAGTAGAGTGTTGGAAGCCATTTTGTAGATGACATCGCCGAAGTCGAGGATCTGTAGGATAGTCAGTTTTACTAGAGTAAGCTTGGCGGCGTGAGTGAAGGAGGCTTTGTTGCGGAATAGAAAGCCGACTCTTGATGTGATTTTCGATTGGAGATGTTTGATATGAGTCTGGAAGGAGAGTTTGCAGTCTAGCCAGACACCTAGGTACTTATAGATGTCCACATATTCAAGGTCGGAACCATCCAGGGTGGTGATGCTAGTCGGGCATGCGGGTGCAGGCAGCGATCGGTTGAAAAGCATGCATTTGGTTTTACTCGCGTTTAAGAGCAGTTGGAGGCCACGGAAGGAGTGCTGTATGGCATTGAAGCTCGTTTGGAGGTTAGATAGCACAGTGTCCAATGACGGGCCGAAAGTATATAGAATGGTGTCGTCTGCGTAGAGGTGGATCAGGGAATCGCCCACAGCAAGAGCAACATCATTGATATATACAGAGAAAAGAGTCGGCCCGAGAATTGAACCCTGTGGCACCCCCATAGAGACTGCCAGAGGACCGGACAGCATGCCCTCCGATTTGACACACTGAACTCTGTCTGCAAAGTAATTGGTGAACCTGGCAAGGCAGTCATCCGAAAAACCGAGGCTGAGTCTGCCGATAAGAGAGGTTGAACAGGCTGGTAATAGGGGTTGCGACAATGGCGGCGGATAGTTTCAGAAATAGAGGGTCCAGATTGTCAAGCCCAGCTGATTTGTACGGGTCCAGGTTTTGGAGCTCTTTCAGAACATCTGCTATCTGGTTTTGGGTAAAGGAGAACCTGGAGAGGCTTGGGCGAGGAGCTGCGGGGGGGGGGCGGAGCTGTTGGCCGAGGTTGGAGTAGCCAGGCGGAAGGCATGGCCAGCCGTTGAGAAATGCTTTTTGAAGTTTTCGATAATCATGGATTTATCGGTGGTGACCGTGTTACCTAGCCTCAGTGCAGTGGGCAGCTGGGAGGAGGTGCTCTTGTTCTCCATGGACTTCAGTGTCCCAGAACTTTTTGGAGTTGGAGCTACAGGATGCAAACTTCTGCCTGAAGAAGCTGGCCTTAGCTTTCCTGACTGACTGCGTGTATTGGTTCCTGACTTCCCTGAACAGTTGCATATCACGGGGACTATTCGATGCTATTGCAGTCCGCCACAGGATGTTTTTGTGCTGGTCGAGGGCAGTCAGGTCTGGAGTGAACCAAGGGCTGTATCTGTTCTTAGTTCTGCATTTTTTGAACGGAGCATGCTTATCTAAAATGGAGAGGAAGTTACTTTTAAAGAATGACCAGGCATCCTCAACTGACGGGATGAGGTCAATGTCCTTCCAGGATACCCGGGCCAGGTCGATTAGGAAGGCCTCCTCACAGAAGTGTTGTAGGGAGCGTTTGACAGTGATGAGGGGTGGTCGTTTGACTGCGGCTCCATTGCGGATACAGTCAATGAGGCAGTGATCGCTGAGATCCTGGTTGAAGACAGCAGAGGTATATTTGGAGGGCCAGTTGGTCAGGATAACATCTATGAGGGTGCCCTTGTTTACAGAGTTAGGGTTGTACCTGGTGGGTTCCTTGATGATTTGTGTGAGATTGAGGGCATCTAGCTTAGATTGTAGGACTGCCGGGGTGTTAAGCATATCCCAGTTTAGGTCACCTAACAGAACAAACTCTGAAGCTAGATGGGGGGGGCGATCAATTCACAAATGGTGTCCAGGGCACAGCTGGCAGCTGAGGAGGGTCGGTAGCAGGCGGCAACAGTGAGAGACTTATTTCTGGAGAGAGTAATTTTTAATTAGTAGTTCGAACTGTTTGGGTATGGACCTGGAAAGTATGACATTACTTTGCAGGCTATCTCTGCAGTAGACTGAAACTCCTCCCCCCTTTGGCAGTTCTATCTTGACGGAAGATGTTATAGTTGGGTATGGAAATCTCTGAATTTTTGGTGGCCTTCCTGAGCCAGGATTCAGACACTGCAAGAACATCAGGGTTAGCAGAGTGTGCTAAAGCAGTGAGTAAAACAAACTTAGGGAGGAGGCTTCTGATGTTGACATGCATGAAACCAAGGGTTTTTCGATCACAGAAGTCAACAAATGAGGGTGCCTGGGGACATGCAGGGCCTGGGTTTACCTCCACATCACCCACGGAACAGAGAAGGAGTAGTATGAGGGTGCGGCTAAAGGCTATCAAAACTGGTCGCCTAGAGCGTTGGGGACAGAGAATAAGAGGAGCAGGTTTCTGGGCATGGTAGAATATATTCAGGGCATAATGCGCAGACAGGGGTATGGTGGGGTGCGGGTACAGCGGAGGTAAGCCCAGGCCCTGGGTGATGATGAGAGAGGTTTTATCTCTGGACATGCTGGTTGTAATGGGTGAGGTCACTGCATGTGTGGGAGGTGGGACAAAGGAGTTATCAGGGGTATGAGGAGTGGGACTAGGGGCTCCATTGTGAACTAAAACAATGATAACTAACCTGAACAACAGTATACAAGGCATATTGACATTTGAGAGAGTCATACAGCAAGGCATACAGTAATCACAGGTGTTGAATTGGCAGAGCTAGCTAAAACAGTAGGTTAGACAGCAACAGCTAATCTGCTAGCACGACAACAGCAGGTAAAATGGCATTGACTAGGCAACGGGGCCAACAGATAAAACAAACAAGCAGAATGGAGTACCGTGATTAATGGACAGTCCAGCGTGCATCAGCTATGTAGCCAAGTGATCAGAGTCCAGGGGCAGCGGTGGATGGGGCAGGGGGGCTGGACTGGCGAGTGTTATCCAGGTTAAAAAACTAACAATGACTAAATAGCTTGTAGCTAGTTAGCTGGTTAGCTTCTGGGGGTTCTTGAGTGTGTTCTAAAAAATAAAAATAATAGCGATTCTGTATCACATTGGGTGAGGCAGGTTTCCGGAAGGTAAAAACAAATTAAAAATCAGAAAGCGATAGAAAGTAAATATGGGTGTTTGGGACGCGGCGATGCAGACGGTTAGCAGGCCTGTGCTTGCAAGCTAACAGTTCGTAGATAGCTAGATAGCTAGTTGTGAAGATCCAGCTGAAAATTGTTCCGTTTGCGGTGGGAATCCGGGGATGAAAAATAAGTAGGTCCGTTATGCTCTGGTTAGAGTCGCGTTGTTCGAACTGGCGAGAGCTTTCCGTGCTGAAGGTTAGCTGATGACCGCTAGCATGGCTGGTGGTTAGCTGGCTAGCTTCAGTTGAGGGGTTCCGGTTCCGAAGTAAATATAAATACTTTAGGAAAAATAGCTACATTGGGTGAGGCGGGTTGCAGGAGAGTATTTGGAAGCTTAGGTTTAGCTAAATGTTTTTAAAGAGATATGCGAAGAAAAATATGTAAAAAACGAAAAATAAACTATATATACAGGGGACACGACAGGACGACTTACTACTACGCCATCTTGGAACAACTATCTAACAGGCATCAGGCTATCAATGTGTATAATATCTAACAGGCTGGAGGCTATCAATGTGTATAATATCTAACAGGCTCAGGCTATCAATGTGTATATTATCTAACAGGCATCAGGCTATCAATGTGTATAATATCTAACAGGCATCAGGCTATCAATGTGTATAATATCTAACAGGCATCAGGCTATCAATGTGTATAATATCTAACAGGCATCAGGCTATCAATGTGTATAATATCTAACAGGCTGGAGGCTATCAATGTGTATATTATCTAACAGGCATCAGGCTATCAATGTGTATAATATCTAACAGGCATCAGGTTAACAGGCATCAGGCTATCAATGTGTATAATATGGAGGCTATCAATGTGTATAATATCTAACAGGCGGGGTAAGAGTAGAGAAGACAATGAAATGCTAATGCACATTGTGACTGAGTGACAGTAAACTTGGCTGCCTGCTGCAACATGACCACAGACACTCAGAGTGCTAATCTGAAGCTAATCTGAAGCCAACATCTATTTACATTAAAACACTTCTTTTTTTTTTTTACAATCACAAGTAGCATCCGATCCAACTGTCAATTTACGGACATGATTATGAGTATAGCCATGTCAGCAAACCCCTGGCAGGAACTTACACATAACTGAACAATAAGGCATCTGATTGGCTTAGAATAAACACTGGGACAATCACACTTCCTGGTTGAAACACTCAATCTAAAAGATGGAAGTAGACTGAATATGTACACTAGTAGTGGAGCTCTTCAACACATTATAGTTGTGGAGCTCTTCAACACATATTATAGTTGTGGAGCTCTTCAACACATATTATAGTTGTGGAGCTCTTCAACACATATTATAGTTGTGGAGCTCTTCAACACATATTATAGTTGTGGAGCTCTTCAACACATATTATAGTTGTGGAGCTCTTCAACACATATTATAGTTGTGGAGCTCTTCAACACATATTATAGTTGTGGAGCTCTTCAACACATATTATAGTTGTGGAGCTCTTCAACACATATTATAGTTGTGGAGCTCTTCAACACATATTATAGTTGTGGAGCTCTTCAACACATATTATAGTAGTGGAGCTCTTCAACACATATTATAGTTGTGGAGCTCTTCAACACATATTATAGTTGTGGAGCTCTTCAACACATATTATAGTTGTGGAGCTCTTCAACACATATTATAGTTGTGGAGCTCTTCAACACATATTATAGTTGTGGAGCTCTTCAACACATATTATAGTTGTGGAGCTCTTCAACACATATTATAGTAGTGGAGCTCTTCAACACTAACTGACTGGCAGACCTGTGAAATACAGTCTGTCAGACTCTTCAAACATATTATAGTCTGTCAGACCTGTGAAATACAGTCTGTCAGACCTGTGAAATACAGTCTGTCAGACCTATGAAATACAGTCTGTCAGACCTGTGAAATACAGTCTGTCAGACCTGTGAAATACAGTCTGGCAGACCTGTGAAATACAGTCTGGCAGAGCAGGGTAGTAACTGTAGAGAACTACACATGGTATGTTATGCTTACGTTTCAACAAATGATTTAACAGATTCACTATGCAGATATCACTCTGCCATTTACATTTAAGTCATTTAGCAGACGCTCTTATCCAGAGCGACTTACAACCATCACATCAGGATTACTTTATCCTATCCTAGGTATTCATTAAAGAGGTGGGGTTTCAGGTGTCTCCGGAAGGTGGTGATTGACTCCGCTGTCCTGGCGTCGTGAGGGAGTTTGTTCCACCATTGGGGGGCCAGGGAGCGAACAGTTTTGACTGGGCTGAGCTGGAACTGTACTTCCTCAGTGGGAGGGAGGCGAGCAGGCCAGAGGTGGATGAACGCAGTGCCCTTGTTTGGGTGTAGGGCCTGATCAGAGCCTGAGGTACTTCCTCAGTGGTAGGGAGGCGAGCAGGCCAGAGGTGGATGAACATTTCCTGGTTCATAAAACTAGTAGTTTGACTAATTCCAGTTTATGTGACAAAACAAACAAGTGTTGTGTAGAGAATCACTGTTCCCTCTCAACCACTGACATTTATTATCCAGTCTAATGTCATTTACTACACGCTTAATCAAAGGGCCACAGACTGCTTCCAGTCTAATGTCATTTACTACACCCTTTATCAAAGGGCCACAGACTGCTTGACCAGTCTAATGTCATTTACTACACCCTTAATCAAAGGGCCAGGCCAGACTGCTTCCAGTCTAATGTTTTTACTACACCCTTAATCAGTGGTAAGGGCCACAGACTGAACATTTCCAGTCTAAAATGTCATTTACTAACCCTTTATCAAAACAAACAAGTGTTCCAGTCTAATGTCATTTTACACCCTTAATCAACCACTGACATTTATTATCCAGTCTAATGTCATTTACTACACCCTTTATCAAAGGGCCACAGACTGCTTCCAGTCTAATGTCATTTACTACACCCTTAATCAAAGGGCCACAGACTGCTTCCAGTCTAATGTCATTTACTACACCCTTAATCAAAGGGCCACAGACTGCTTCCAGTCTAATGTCATTTACTACACCCTTTATCAAAGGGCCACAGACTGCTTCCAGTCTAATGTCATTTACTACACCCTTAATCAAAGGGCCACAGACTGCTTCCAGTCTAATGTCATTTACTACACCCTTTATCAAAGGGCCACAGACTGCTTCCAGGGGAAGGAAACCAATATGTCCTCTTTGTAATTTAGGAGACCAATTTGTTTTCAGCACTTCTCTTGCCATGACGGATTGAAACTAGATGTTTTCTCATGACTCGTATCTCTGCAGCAGTGGCGAACAATATGTTCGCAACATCGAATCACAATAAAATCACAGTATGCAATTACAATACACATCATAGAAGCGTTGTGATAATATCGGATCGTGAGGTCCCTGGTAATTCCCAGCCCTAATATCTGGGGGGGCGTTCAGTTCACTCAAACGTTTGCTACGTTGTGGAATGGTTTGTACATGAATGGCACATTTTCCCCAAAACATTTTTTGTAAGTTCTTGAACAGAAAGATAAGTTATCCATTTTGGTGGGTGTGGCTTGAAGCAAAGAGCAGCGTATTTTAAAAAGGGAAACGGTGCATTTTTAACCCATAACCCAAACCCCCCCCCCAACTAGTCATTCAATACAGCACCGTTTCAATTCAATTGAAGGTAAAAATGTAGTGAACCCAGCCCAGTAGTGCTGTTGGAAATCAGTCTCCTCTCACAGACTCTCGTCTGGATGAAGCCTTGCGTGGTAGAAACTCCGTTCAAGTCATGTTATGTTTTGTGGCCCTGTAGCTATGTCGAGACCAGCAGAAAAAGATGTAGCCAATGACACCTCTGAACAGGAGATTGACAGAGTCACACCTCCAACAGTAGCTGTGCAGTTGCAACAAGTTGTCACGTTTGCAAATATACAAGAGGTGTGAAATCACATGAAAACGTCAGCTTCCAAGGAAACCACTTCGCTCGAAGCCTCACTTTGGCACAAGAAAAACAACTACAGAGGTAGAAACCCTGCGGAGATAAATGACGTCCCCCACCACAAACCAAACCTGCAATACCAAGATCCAGATATACTAGGGTCCAGCTGTAACCCTCCCCCATCTACAGTTTCTCTCTTTCGCTTCTAAACCTCAGCAGCAACTCTCACTTCTCCTAAACCTCAGCAGCAGCTCTCACTTCTCCTAAACATCAGCTGCAACTCCCTCTACCCTGCCCCCTCTCTCAACTGTGCTTCACCAGATCACACAAGGAAGGAAGACACTGAGCAAATACAAAACACACAGAGTTCCTTGGGCATATACCAGACTGCTGGAGGGCCTATAGCAGACTAGATCTAGGCCTATAGCAGACTAGATCTAGGCCTATAGCAGACTAGATCTAGGCCTATAGCAGACTAGATCTAGGCCTATAGCAGACTAGATCTAGGCCTATAGCAGACTAGATCTAGGCCTATAGCAGACTGCTGGAGGGCCTATAGCAGACTAGATCTAGGCCTATAGCAGACTAGATCTAGGCCTATAGCAGACTAGATCTAGGCCTATAGCAGACTAGATCTAGGCCTATAGCAGACTAGATCTAGGCCTATCTGGTCTCAATAGAGACATGTTGAGCTTTAAGAGAAACTTCTCCTTATCTAATTGCAGAGTTGGTTCGTGGTGGCAGAATGACTATAGTCATTAGTGGGTGTATTACAAAGCAAGGATCCAACCAACTGGTTACATTGTGGTTTTGCAGGAACCTGGGCCATGCCACCCAGCCCACACCCAACAGATATGATACGAGTACATAGAAACCACATTTATAAATCAACAATACAAGTCACTACAGACATCTGGTTCGTGTGCACTGACACCAAATACAATTTAAACCGTGATTTTCGCAGAGCAAATGGATATGACTTCAGTTCAGAAATAATGAAATGTCGACTTTGAAATCTCTGTTCCTCAATAACAACCCAACTACTAGACCGACATGTAGTTCAACTCCTAGACCGACATGTAGTTCAACTACTAGACCGACATGTAGTTCAACTACTAGACCGACATGTAGTTCAACTCCTAGACCGACATGTAGTTCAACTACTAGACCGACATGTAGTTCAACTACTAGACCGACATGTAGTTCAACTCCTAGACCGACATGTAGTTCAACTACTAGACCGACATGTAGTTCAACTACTAGACCGACATGTAGTTCAACTACTAGACCGACATGTAGTTCAACTACTAGACCGACATGTAGTTCAACTACTAGACCGACATGTAGTTCAACTCCTAGACCGACATGTAGTTCAACTACTAGACCGACATGTAGTTCAACTACTAGACCGACATGTAGTTCAACTACTAGACCGACATGTAGTTCAACTACTAGACCGACATGTAGTTCAACTACTAGACCGACATGTAGTTCAACTACTAGACCGACATGTAGTTCAACTACTAGACCGACATGTAGTTCAACTACTAGACCGACATGTAGTTCAACTACTAGACCGACATGTAGTTCAACTACTAGACCGACATGTAGTTCAACTACTAGACCGACACGTAGTTCAACTACTAGACCGACACGTAGTTCAACTACTAGACCGACACGTAGTTCAACTACTAGACCGACATGTAGTTCAACTACTAGACCGACATGTAGTTCAACTACTAGACCGACATGTAGTTCAACTACTAGACCGACATGTAGTTCAACTACTAGACCGACATGTAGTTCAACTACTAGACCGACATGTAGTTCAACTACTAGACCGACATGTAGTTCAACTACTAGACCGACATGTAGTTCAACTACTAGACCGACATGTAGTTCAACTACTAGACCGACATGTAGTTCAACTACTAGACCGACATGTAGTTCAACTACTAGACCGACATGTAGTTCAACTACTAGACCGACATGTAGTTCAACTACTAGACCGACATGTAGTTCAACTACTAGACCGACATGTAGTTCAACTACTAGACCGACATGTAGTTCAACTACTAGACCGACATGTAGTTCAACTACTAGACCGACATGTAGTTCAACTACTAGACCGACATGTAGTTCAACTCAACTACTAGACCGACATGTAGTTCAACTACTAGACCGACTATGTAGTTCAACTACTAGTTCGACATGTAGTTCAACTACTAGACCGACATGTAGTTCAACTACTAGACCGACATGTAGTTCAACTACTAGACCGACATGTAGTTCAACTCGTAGTTCAACTACTAGACCGACATGTAGTTCAACTCCTAGACCGACATGTAGTTCAACTACTAGACCGACATGTAGTTCAACTACTAGACCGACATGTAGTTCAACTACTAGACCGACATGTAGTTCAACTACTAGACCGACATGTAGTTCAACTACTAGACCGACATGTAGTTCAACTACTAGACCGACATGTAGTTCAACTACTAGACCGACATGTAGTTCAACTACTAGACCGACATGTAGTTCAACTACTAGACCGACATGTAGTTCAACTACTAGACCGACATGTAGTTCAACTACTAGACCGACATGTAGTTCAACTACTAGACCGACATGTAGTTCAACTACTAGACCGACATGTAGTTCAACTACTAGACCGACATGTAGTTCAACTACTAGACCGACATGTAGTTCAACTACTAGACCGACACTAGACCGTAGTTCAACTACTAGACCGACATGTAGTTCAACTACTAGACCGACATGTAGTTCAACTACTAGACCGACATGTAGTTCAACTACTAGACCGACATGTAGTTCAACTACTAGACCGACATGTAGTTCAACTACTCGTAGTTCAACTACAGACCGACATGTAGTTCAACGACATGTAGTTCAACTACTAGACCGACATGTAGTTCAACTACTAGACCGACATGTAGTTCAACTACTAGACCGACATGTAGTTCAACTCGTAGTTCAACTACTAGACCGACATGTAGTTCAACTCGTAGTTCAACTACTAGACCGACATGTAGTTCAACTCGTAGTTCAACTACTAGACCGACATGTAGTTCAACTCGTAGTTCAACTACTAGACCGACATGTAGTTCAACTCGTAGTTCAACTCCTAGACCGACATGTAGTTCAACTACTAGACCGACATGTAGTTCAACTCCTAGACCGACATGTAGTTCAACTACTAGACCGACATGTAGTTCAACTACTAGACCGACATGTAGTTCAACTACTAGACCGACATGTAGTTCAACTACTAGACCGACATGTAGTTCAACTACTAGACCGACATGTAGTTCAACTACTAGACCGACATGTAGTTCAACTACTAGACCGACATGTAGTTCAACTCCTAGACCGACATGTAGTTCAACTACTAGACCGACATGTAGTTCAACTACTAGACCGACATGTAGTTCAACTACTAGACCGACATGTAGTTCAACTACTAGACCGACATGTAGTTCAACTACTAGACCGACATGTAGTTCAACTCGTAGTTCAACTACTAGACCGACATGTAGTTCAACTCGTAGTTCAACTACTAGACCGACATGTAGTTCAACTCGTAGTTCAACTACTAGACCGACATGTAGTTCAACTCGTAGTTCAACTACTAGACCGACATGTAGTTCAACTCGTAGTTCAACTCCTAGACCGACATGTAGTTCAACTACTAGACCGACATGTAGTTCAACTCCTAGACCGACATGTAGTTCAAACTAGACTAGTTCAACTACGACATGTAGTTCAACTACTAGACCGACATGTAGTTCAACTACTAGACCGACATGTAGTTCAACTACTAGACCGACATGTAGTTCAACTACTAGACCGACATGTAGTTCAACTACTAGACCGACATGTAGTTCAACTACTAGACCGACATGTAGTTCAACTCCTAGACCGACATGTAGTTCAACTACTAGACCGACATGTAGTTCAACTACTAGACCGACATGTAGTTCAACTACTAGACCGACATGTAGTTCAACTACTAGACCCATGTAGTTCAACTACTAGACCGACATGTAGTTCAACTACTAGACCGACATGTAGTTCAACTACTAGACCGACATGTAGTTCAACTACTAGACCGACATGTAGTTCAACTACTAGACCGACATGTAGTTCAACTACTAGACCGACATGTAGTTCAACTACTAGACCGACATGTAGTTCAACTACTAGACCGACATGTAGTTCAACTACTAGACCGACATGTAGTTCAACTACTAGACCGACATGTAGTTCAACTACTAGACCGACATGTAGTTCAACTACTAGTTCAACCGACCATGTAGTTCAACTACTAGACCGACATGTAGTTCAACTACTAGACCGACATGTAGTTCAACTACTAGACCGACATGTAGTTCAACTACTAGACCGACATGTAGTTCAACTACTAGACCGACATGTAGTTCAACTACTAGACCGACATGTAGTTCAACTACTAGACCGACATGTAGTTCAACTCGTAGTTCAACTACTAGACCGACATGTAGTTCAACTCGTAGTTCAACTACTAGACCGACATGTAGTTCAACTCGTAGTTCAACTACTAGACCGACATGTAGTTCAACTCGTAGTTCAACTACTAGACCGACATGTAGTTCAACTCGTAGTTCAACTACTAGACCGACATGTAGTTCAACTCGTAGTTCAACTACTAGACCGACATGTAGTTCAACTCGTAGTTCAACTACTAGACCGACATGTAGTTCAACTCGTAGTTCAACTACTAGACCGACATGTAGTTCAACTCGTAGTTCAACTACTAGACCGACATGTAGTTCAACTCGTAGTTCAACTACTAGACCGACATGTAGTTCAACTCGTAGTTCAACTACTAGACCGACATGTAGTTCAACTCGTAGTTCAACTACTAGACCGACATGTAGTTCAACTCGTAGTTCAACTACTAGACCGACATGTAGTTCAACTCGTAGTTCAACTACTAGACCGACATGTAGTTCAACTCGTAGTTCAACTACTAGACCGACATGTAGTTCAACTCGTAGTTCAACTACTAGACCGACATGTAGTTCAACTCGTAGTTCAACTACTAGACCGACATGTAGTTCAACTCGTAGTTCAACTACTAGACCGACATGTAGTTCAACTCGTAGTTCAACTACTAGACCGACATGTAGTTCAACTCGTAGTTCAACTACTAGACCGACATGTAGTTCAACTCGTAGTTCAACTACTAGACATTTTGCAGGTGGTAGCTGAACTACACTGAACACAAATAGAAGAAACACAACATGTAAAGTGTTGGTCCCGTGTTTCATGAGCTGAAATTACAAAAATCCCAGAAACGTTCCATACCTGCAAAAACTCCCCACCCATAGCCGCACCCCTGAGCCCACTGCACCCCTGAGCCCACTGCACCCCTGTGCCCACTGCACCCCTGTGCCCACTGCACCCCTGTGCCCACTGCACCCCTGAGCCCACTGCACCCCTGAGCCCACTGCACCCCTGTGCCCACTGCACCCCTGTGCCCACTGCACCCCTGAGCCCACTGCACCCCTGAGCCCACTGCACCCCTGCGCCCACTGCACCCCTGAGCCCATGCGCGCCTGAGCCCATGCGCGCCTGAGCCCATGCGCCCCTGAGCCCACTGCACCCCTGAGCCCACTGCACCCCTGAGCCCACTGCACCCCTGAGCCCACTGCACCCCTGCGCCCACTGCACCCCTGCGCCCACTGCACCCCTGTGCCCACTGCGCCCGAGCCCACTGTGCCCACTGCACCCACTGCGCCCTCTGCAACCCTGTCGCCACTGCACCCACTGCACCCCTGAGCCCCCTGCACCCCTGAGCCCACTGCACCCCTGAGCCCACTGCACCCCTGTGCCCGCTGCACCCATGAGCCCCTGAGCCCACTGCACCCCTGCACCCCTGAGCCCACTGCACCCCTGTGCCCGCTGCACCCCTGAGCCCCCTGAGCCCGCTGCACCCCTGAGCCCGCTGCACCCCTGAGCCCACTGCACCCCTGAGCCCCTGTGCCCGCTGCACCCCTGTGCCCGCTGCACCCCTGTACCCCTGTGCCCGCTGCACCCCTGAGCCCACTGCACCCCTGAGCCCACTGCACCCCTGAGCCCACTGCACCCCTGTGCCCACTGCACCCCTGTGCCCACTGCACCCCTGAGCCCACTGCACCCCTGCACCCCTGAGCCCACTGCACCCCTGTGCCCGCTGCACCCCTGAGCCCACTGCACCCCTGCACCCCTGAGCCCACTGCACCCCTGTGCCCGCTGCACCCCTGAGCCCGCTGCACCCCTGAGCCCACTGCACCCCTCGCCCGAGCCCACTGCACCCCTGTGCCCGCTGCATCCCTGAGCCCCTGAGCCCCTGCCCAGTCAAGTCAAGTGAAATCCATAGATAAGAGCCTTGTGAATTTATTTCAATTGACTGATTTCCTTCCATGAACTGTAACTCAGTAAAACCGTTTATATTTTTGTTCAGTTTGTTGGATTTGACATTTTGAACATTGACACATGATAGACACACATTAAGGAGAGAGATCTGTAGAAAGACAGAGTGGCTGACAGAGTGGCTGTGGAATGTGTTGGGGGACGGGAGCAGAGCAACGTGGTGATACAGGGGAGACAGATGGACATCTGTGGACTAGGGGAAGGAGGGGTTGAGGTCAGGAGGTGAGGACAGCGATGTGCTGATACAGGGGAGACAGATGGACATCTGTGGACTAGGGGAAGGAGGGGTTGAGGTCAGGAGGTGAGGACAGCGATGTGTTGATACAGGGGAGACAGATGGACATCTGTGGACTAGGGGAAGGAGGGGTTGAGGTCAGGAGGTCAGGACAGCGATGTGCTGATACAGGGGAGACAGATTGACATCTGTGGACTAGGGGAAGGAGGGGTTGAGGTCAGGAGGTGAGGACAGCGATGTGTTGATACAGGGGAGACAGATTGACATCTGTGGACTAGGGGAAGGAGGGGTTGAGGTCAGGAGGTGAGGACAGCGATGTGTTGATACAGGGGAGACAGATGGACATCTGTGGACTAGGGGAAGGAGGGGTTGAGGTCAGGAGGTGAGGACAGCGATGTGTTGATACAGGGGAGACAGATGGACATCTGTGGACTAGGGGAAGGAGGGGTTAAGGTGAGGAGGTGAGGACAGATCTCCTGAAGGGAGTATTTCAAGGTTTTACTACCCTCTTCCTGTGGAACCATAAGATGTAAGGATTGGAGAGGAGGAGGAGCAGCAAACCACTCTTGCTGTCTCTGACTGGCCGGCTCCCCTCGCTCTACTGGGATTCGTACCCTATTACGGGGGCTGAGTCACTGGCTTAGTAGCGCTCTTGCATGACAGTCCTAGAAGGGGTGAGTCACTGACGTGATCTTCCTGTCCGATCTCACAGCGGATGATACCTTCGTGGCTATACTCAGCCTTGCCTCAGGGTCGTAAGTTGGTGGTCTGTTGATATGCCTCGTGGTGTTGGGGCTGTGCATTGGCTAAGTGGGTGGGGTTATATTCTGCCTGGTTGACCCTGTCTGGGGGTATCGTCAGACGGGGCCACAGTGTCCCCCAACCCACCCTTGTCTCAGCCTCCAGTATCTATGTTACAATAGTTTGTGTGTCGGGGGGCTAGGGTCAGTATGTTATATCTGGTGAAATTATCCTGTCTTATCTGGTGTCCTGTGTGAATTTAAGTATGCTCACTCTAATTCTCTCCCTCCCCTCCCGGAGGACCTGAGCCCTGGGACCATGCCTCAGAACTACCTGGCCTGATGACTCCTTGCTGTCCCCAGTCCACCTGGTCATGCTTCTGCTCCAGTTTCAACTGTTCTGCCTGCAGCTATGGAACCCTGACTTGTTCACCAGACGTGCTACCTTGGGTTTCTGTATAGAACTTTGGGACAAAGGCCTTTACAAATACATTTAATTGAAATTTGATTGACTCTCAACGTGGCACAGTCATAGGATGCCACCTTTCCAACAAATCTGTTTGTCAAATGTCTGCCCTGCTAGAACTGGCCCAGTGTAAGTGCTGTTATTGTGAAGTGGAAACTTCTAGGAGGAACAACGGCTCAGCTGTGACGTGGTAGGCCACACAAGCTCACCGAACAGGACCACGGAGTGATGAAACGTGTAGCGTGTGAAAAATAGTCCGTCCTCTGTGGCGACACTCACTACCGTGTTCCAAACTACCCCTGGAAGCAACGTCAGCATAAGAAGTGTTCATGGCCTAGCAGCCGCACATAAGCATGAAATCACCATGCACAATGCCAAGCGTCAGCTGGAGTGGTGATAAGCTCACCGCCATTGGACTCTGGAGCTGCGGAAACGCGTCGAACGGACTAATCATATGTATGTATGTATGTAGCGCTTGGCATTGTACATACATACATACATACATACATACATACATACATACATACATACATACATACATACATACATACATACATACATACATACATACATACATACATACATACATACATACATACATACATACATACATACATACATACATACATACATACATACATACATACATACATACATACATACATACATACATACATACATACATACATACATACATACATACATACATACATACATACATACATACATACATACATACATACATACATACATACATACATACATACATACATACATACATACATACATACATACATACATACATACATACATACATACACTCTTGAATGTACAGGATGGCAACAACAACTGCCCACGTTACACCAGGAACACACAATCCCTCCATCAGTGCTCAGACTGTCCGTAATAGGCTGAGAGAGGCTGGACTGAGGGCCTGTAGGCCTGTTGTAAGGCAGGTCCTCACCAGACAGCACAATCCCTCCATCAGTACTCGTACTGTCCGCATTAGGCTGAGAGAGGCTGGACTGAGGGCTTGTAGGCCTGTTGTAAGGCAGGTCCTCACCAGACAGCACAATCCCTCCATCAGTACTCGTACTGTCCGCATTAGGCTGAGAGAGGCTGGACTGAGGGCTTGTAGGCATGTTGTAAGGCAGGTCCTCACCAGACATCACCGGCAACAATGTCGCCTATGGGCACAAACCCACCGTCGCTGGACCAAACAGGACTGGCAAAAAGTGCTCTTCACTGACGAGTTGTGGTTTTGCCTCACATGGGATGATGGTCAGATTCGCGTTTATCGTTGAAGGAATGAGCGTTACACCGAGGCCTGTACTCTGGAGCAGGATCAATTTGGAGGTGGAGGGTCTGTCATGGTTTGGGGCGGTGTGTCACAGCATCATCGGACTGAGCTTGTTGTCACTGCAGGCAATCTCAACGCTGTGCGTTACAGGGAAGACATCCTCCTCCCTCATGTGGTACCCTTCCTGATATGACCCTCCAGCCATACCGCTCGTTCTGTGTGTGATTTCCTGCAAGGAATGATCTTAATCCCATTGAGCACGTCTGGGACCTGTTGGATCGGAGGGCGAGGGCTTGGGCTATTGCCCGGGAACTTGCAGGTGCCTTGGTGGAAGAGTGGGGTAACATCTCACTGCAAGAACTGGCAAATCTGGTGCAGTCCATGAGGAGATGCACTGCAGTATTTAATGCAGCTGGTGGCCACACCAGATACTGACTGTTACTTTTGATTTTGACCCCCCCTTTGTTCAGGGACACATTAGTCAATTTCTGTTAGTCACATGTCTGTAGAACTTGTTCAATTTATGTCTCAGTTGTTGAATCTTATGTTCATACAAATATTTACACATGTTAAGTTTGCTGAAAGTAAACGCAGAAGACAGTGAGAGGACGTTTCTTTTTTTGCTGAGCTTCGATATTATTTTTAGTCCATATCGCCTTAGTCCTTATACATCCAAAACAGCGAGTGATGCCTGTTAATGTTCAGACGGCTGTTAGCAAAACTCCGCCTACAGAAGACGTCTTCGTCCAATGAGCTTGTGTGCATTCGGAAAGTATTCAGACCCCTTGACTTTTTCCACTTTTGCTACATTCCAGCCTTTATTCTAAAGTGGATTAAATTGTGTTTCCCACCTCAAGCTACATACAATTATCCATAATGACAAAGCAAAAACAAGTTGAGATTTTAGCAAATGTATTTAAAAATATATAACATTTACATAAGTATTCAGTATTCATCTTTCCCTTAATTCCCACCATGCTTCACCGAGGGGATGGTGCCAGGTTTCCTCCAGATGTGACGCTTGGCATTCAGGTCAAAGAGTTCAATCTTTGTTTCATCAGACCAAAGAATCTGGTTACTCATGTTCTGAGCATCCTTTAAGTGAATTCCGTCTGGCCACTTTACCATAAAGGCCTGATTGGTGGAGTGCTGCAGAGATGGTTGTCCTTCTGAAAGGTTCTTCCATCTCCACAGAGGATCTCTAGATTTCTGTCAGAGTGACCATCGGGTTCTTGGTCACTTCCCTGACCAAGACCTTTCTCCCCTGATTGCTCCGTTTGGCCGGGCGGCCAACTCTAGGAAGAGTCTTGGTGGTTCTAAACTTCTTCCATGTAATAATGATGGAGGTCACTGTGTTCTTGGGGACGTTCAATGCTGCAGAAGTGTTTTGGTACCCTTCCCCAGATCTGTGCCTCGACACAATCCTGTCTCAGAGCTAATATGATAGTGTGTAAATTGATGAGTAAAACATTTGATCCATTTTAGAATGAGGCTGTAAAATAACAAAATGTGGAAAAAGTGAAGGTGTCTGAATGCTTTCCGAATGCCCTGTAACAGAGTCATTATCAACCAGTAGCTTTCACAGTAACTTCCCAAACAGCCAATTATTTGTATCACTTTTAGTATTTTCTCATTGATGTCAGTCAACATCCACCATGATTGGTGCAAATAATTCCTGCAACCTGTGACTCGCCTGTATAAGAGTTACTCTCGACGGGCGGATCTGTGTCAGATTCCTGCGTGTCAAGATCCTATCTAGTCTGATTAGTCGCCCTGTTTGAGGCCTAGGGCGTTGAAGGGAAATATGCAGTTTATAGAGTTAACTTTTCATTAATTAAATCAAAATAATAGGCGCATAAGTAAAACATTTTATCGTCTAAATTCGATAAAAACGGTAATTCTCTTGAATAGCAAACCCATAAGGAGTAAAACAACGCGAAGCCACAAAAGGCAACACCCATCCAGAGAAACATCACAGAAAGTTTTCGTAGGCGTTGGTTACACAGCTAAAACTTCCCGAACTGATTAGATACTCACCCGGAGTTGTTTTCCTGGGAATTTGGTCCACTTCAACGACTTAGAAATCCATTCAACACTAATATTAACAAGCTTGACGCCCCTGGAAAGCAATGGCGGTGAAAAAGCATTAAATAGCACCGTTTTTGTTTAGTCTGGGGCAATCTTCTTCCCTGTTTGAGGCTATCGCGTCAGGCAGGCGGAGAGTCGAGAACAGGGAGTTCCTGTCCCACTGAAGCAGGGAAATGGAACAGGAAACCCCTCCACTGCGGTGCAGATGGTATCCGCTAGGGACGGTGTGGGGAACGACCTCACAGGAAAGGGCTCCTCACTACTTACCGTAACCACAGAGTCAGCCTCCTCCACCAATCAGATGAGTGAGTGTGATGACGCGGCATACATGCCTTTCTTTTTTTTTGATGAACTGTTTCACAGAAAGATACATCTTTGAAATTGGCAGATTTTTGGCTGATAAAATATGATAACTTTATTTGGCACCTATAAACTTACTATAGTAATTTATTTGTTGAACTTAAAATAGCCTTGTAGTCCACCCTAACTCCACTCGATAGAGGGGTAACTCACCACCCTAACTCCACTCGATAGAGGGGTAACTCACCACCCTAACCCCACTCTATACAGGGGTAACTCACCACCCTACTCTATACAGGGGTAACTCACCACCCTAACCCCACTCTATACAGGGGTAACTCACCACCCCACTCTATACAGGGGTAACTCACCACCCTACTCTATACAGGGGTATCTCACCACCTTAACCCAACTCTATACAGGGGTAACTCACCACCCTAACCCCACTCTATACAGGGGTAACTCACCACCCTACTCTATACAGGGGTAACTCACCACCCTAACCCCACTCTATACAGGGGTAACTCACCACCCTACTCTATACAGGGGTAACTCACCACCCTACTCTATACAGGGGTAACTCACCACCCTACTCTATACAGGGGTAACTCTCCACCCTGACCCTACTCTATACAGGGGTAACTCACCACCCTAACTCCACTCGACACTGGGGTAACTCACCACCCTAACCCTACTCTATACAGGGGTAACTCACCGCCCTAACACCACTCAATACAGGGGTAACTCACCACCCTAAAACCACTCTATACAGGGGTAACTCACCACCCTAACTCCACTCTACACAGGGGTAACTCACCACCCTTCTCTATACAGGGGTAACTCACCACCCTACTCTATACAGGGGTAACTCACCACCCTACTCTATACAGGGGTAACTCACCACCCTACTCTATACAGGGGTAACTCACCACCCTAACCCTACTCTATACAGGGGTAACTCACCACCCTAACACCACTCGATACAGGGGTAACTCACCACTTGATACAGGGGTAACTCACGACCCTAACCCTACTCTATACAGGGGTAACTCACCACCCTGACCCAACTTTATACAGGGGTAACTCACCACCCTAACACCACTCGATACAGGGGTAACTCACCACCCTAACCCTACTCTATACAGGGGTAACTCACCACCCTACTCTATACAGGGGTATCTCACCACCCTACTCTATACAGGGGTAACTCACCACCCTACTCTATACAGGGGTAACTCACCACCCTAACTCCACTCTATACAGGGGTAACTCACCACCCTACTCTATACAGGGTTAACTCACCACCCTAGCCCTACTCTACACAGGGGTAACTCACCACCCTAACCCTACTCTATACAGGGGTAACTCACCACCCTACTCTATACAGGGGTAACTCACCGCCCTAACTCCACTCTATACAGGGGTAACTCACCACCCTAACTCCACTCTATACAGGGGTAACTCACTACCCCACTCTATACAGGGGTAACCCACCACCCTAACCCTGCTCTATACAGGGGTATCTCACCACCCTAACCCTACTCTATACAGGGGTAACTCACCACCCTAACCCTACTCTGTACAGGGGTAACTCACCACCCTAACACCACTCGATACAGGGGTAACTCACCACCCTAACCCCACTCTATACAGGGGTAACTCACCACCCTAACCCTACTCTGTACAGGGGTAACTCACCACCCTAACCCCACTCTGTACAGGGGTAACTCACCACCCTAACACCACTCTATACAGGGGTAACGCACCACCCTCGTCTATACAGGGGTAACTCACCACCCTAACCCCACTCTATACAGGGGTAACCAACCACCCTACTCTGTACAGGGGTAACTCACCACCCGAACACCACTCGATACAGGAGTAACTCACCACCCTAACCCCTCTATACAGGGGTAACTCACCACCCTAACCCTACTCTATACAGGGGTAATTCACCACCCTAACACCACTCGATACAGGGGTAACTCACCACCATAACCCTACTCTATACAGGGGTAACTCACCACCATAACCCTACTCTATACAGGGGTAACTCACCACCCTAAGCCTACTCTATACAGGGGTAATTCACCACCCTAACACCACTCGATACAGGGGTAACTCACCACCATAACCCTACTCTATACAGGGGTAACTCACCACCATAACACCACTCTATACAGGGGTAACTCACCACCCTACTCGATACAGGGGTAACTCACCACCCTAACACCACTCTTTACAGGGGTAACGCAACACCCTACTCTATGCAGGGGTAACTCACCACCCTAACACCACTCTTTACAGGGGTAACTCACCACCCTACTCTATACAGGGGTAACTCACCACCCTACTCTATACAGGGGTAACTCACCACCCTAACCCTACTCTATACAGGGGTAACTCACCACCCTAACCCTACTCTGTACAGGGGTAACTCACCACCCTAACCCTACTCTATACAGGGGTAACTCACCACACTAACCCTACTCTATACAGGGGTAACTCACCACCCTAACCCCACTCTATACAGGGGTAACTCACCACCCTAACCCCACTCTATACAGGGGTAACTCACCACCCTAACCCTACTCTATACAGGGGTAACTTACCACCCTACTCTATACAGGGGTAACTCACCACCCCACTCTATACAGGGGTAACTCACCACCCTACTCTATACAGGGGTAACTCACCACCCTACTCTATACAGGGGTAACTCACCACCCTAACCCCACTCTATACAGGGGTAACTCACCACCCTAACCCTACTCTATACAGGGGTAACTCACCACCCCACTATATACAGGGGTAACTCACCACCCGAACACCACTCGATGCAGGAGTAACTCACCACCCTATCCCTACTCTATACAGGGGTAACTCACCACCCTAACCCTACTCTATACAGGGGTAACTCACCACCCTAACCCTACTCTATACAGGGGTAACTCACCACTCTGACCCTACTCGATACAGGGGTAACTCACCACTCTGACCCTACTCGATACAGGGGTAACTCACCACCCGAACACCACTCGATGCAGGAGTAACTCACCACCCTATCCCTACTCTGTACAGGGGTAACTCACCACCCCACTCTATACAGGGGTAACTCACCACCCTAACCCTACGCTATACAGGGGTAACTCACCACCCTACTCTATACAGGGGTAACTCACCACCCTACTCTATACAGGGGTAACTCACCACCCCACTCTGTACAGGGGTAACTCACCACCCTAACCCCACTTACATACTCTTTATTAGTATATATTTTGGTGGCCCATCCACCCCCCTCTTCGGAGGACAAAGGTAATTTTGTTTTACATTTTTGTTTCTTTTACAAATATTTTGTTCCATCCTGTGTCCAATAACAGTCAAATGTTTGGACACACCGACTCATTCAACGGTTCGTTCGTATGTTGTAGAATAATAGTGAAGACATCAACACTATGAAATAACACATAAGGAATCATGTAGTAATTACAAAAGGGTTAAACAAATCAAAATATATCTCATATTTGAGATTCTTCAAAGTAGCCACCCTTTTTTGATTCCATATGTGTTATATCATAGTTTGATGTCTTCATTATTATTCTACAATGAAGAAAATAGTACAAATAAAGAAAAACCCTGGAATGAGTAGATGTCCAAACTGTTGATACTGTATGCTTTTCCAGCAGCAGACTACGATCGATAATGTTGACTGGTGCTGTACATCATTCATACACTTTACATGCAGTTGAAGTCAGAAGTTTACATACAGGACACCTTAGCCAAATACATTTAAACTCCGTTTTTCACAATTCCTGACATTTAAACCTAGTAGAAATTCCCTGTCTTAGGTCAGTTAGGATCACCACTTTATTTTAAGAATGTGAAATGTCAGAATAATAGTAGAGAGACTGATTTACTTTTATTTTTTTCATCACATTCCCAGTGGGTCAGAAGTTTACATACACTCAATTAGTATTTGGTAGCATTGCCTTTAAATTGTTTAACTTGGGTCAAATGTTTCAGGTAGCCTTCCGCAAGCTTCCCACAATAAGTTGGGTGAATTGGTGTAACTGAGTCAGGTTTGTAGGCCTCCTTGCTCGCACACACTTTTTCAGTTCTGCCCACACATTTTCTATAGGTTTGAGGTCAGGGCTTTGTGATGGCCACTCCAATACCTTGACTTTGTTGTCCTTAAGCCATGTTGCCACAACTTTGGAAGTATGCTTGGGGTCATTGTCCATTTGGAAGACCCATTTGCTACCAAGCTTTAACTTCCTGTCAGGATTTGGCCAGGGTTGTTCCAGTTTTTGGTCACTAGATGCCCCCATTGTGCCTTTTGACCTTTTGTTTTCCCTTGATCCCCATTATTATTTGCACCTGTGCCTCGTTTCCCCTGATTGTATTTAAACCCTTTGTTTTCCTCAGTCCTTTGCTCTGTGTTTGTATGTTAGCACCCAGCCCTAGTACTCTGTGTACTCCTGTTGATCCCGGTGGACTCTCTTGTGGAATTCTGGTTTTTTTTGTTCTTGTTTGTTTTTGAGTATCTTTTGAGGCTTTTTGTGCTTTACATTCCACCTTGTGGATTTACCTTTTTGTCTTGGAGGATTACCTTTGTTCTTGTGGAATTCCTGTTGAGGTTGTGGAGTTACATGTTTTCCTGAAGAACTTCACTTTTTACTTCATTAAATACACCGTCTCAAGTACTGCTGTGTCTGCCTCATCTTCTGGGTTCTGCCGACTATTCATGGCTCAGTTGGTTAAGTGACTGTTTCTCACTCCGGAGACCCGGGTTCGTAACCGGGTCCTGACACTTCCTGACTGTCTTGAGATGTTGCTTCAATATATGCACATAATTTTCCCTCCCTAATGATGCCATCTATTTTGAAGTGCACCAGTCCCTCCTGCAGCAAAGCACTCCCACAACATGATGATGCCACCCCCGTGCTTCACGGTTGGGTTCTTCGGTTTGCAAGCCTCCCCGTTTTTCCTCCAAACAAACATAGCCTCCCCGTTTTTCCTCCAAACATAACGAGGGTCATTATGGGCAAACAGTTCTATTTTTGTATCAGACCAGAGGACATTTCTCCAAAAAGTATGATCTTTGTCCCCATGTGCAGTTGCAAACAGTAGTGTAGCATGTTTATGGTGGTTTTGGAGCAGTGGCTTCTTCCTTGCTGAGCGGCCTTTCAGGTTATGTTGATATAGGACTCATTTTACTGTGGATATAGATACTTTTGTACCTGTTTCCTCCAGCATCTTCACAAGGTCCTTTGCTGTTGTTCTGCGATTGATTTGCACTTTTCGCACCAAAGTACGTTCATCTCTAGAAGACAGAACGCGTCTCCTTCCTGAGCAGTATGACGTCTGCGTGGTTCAATGGTTTTTATACTTGCGTACTATTGTTTGTACAGATGAACGTGGTACCTTCTGGCATTTGGAAATTGCTCCCAAGGACGAGCCAGACTTGTGGAGGTCTACAATTTATTTTCTGAGGTCTCGGATGATTTCTTTTGATTTTCCCATGATGTCAAGCAAAGAGGCACTGAGTTTGAAGGTAGGCCTTGAAATACATCCACAGGTACACTTCCAATTGACTCAAATTATGTCTATTAGCCTATCAGAAGCTTCTAAAGCCATGACATACCCGCCCGTCCAGCATCACTACTCTGGAGGGTTCTGACTTAGAATATGTGGACATCTACAAATACCTAGGTGTCTGGTTAGACTGTAAACTCTCCTTCCAGACTCACATTAAGCATCTCCAATCCAAAATTAAATCTAGAATCGGCTTCCTATTTCACAACAAAGCATGCTTCACTCATGCTGCCAAACATACCCTCATAAATCATACCGATCCTCAACAACGGCGATTAGTTACATTAGACGTTATTGTTGTCATATCGTTTTCTTCACTGCATTGCAGGCATTAGCAGGCCAAAGACCATGTTCCGAGAAGGGAAGGGGACCAACCCCCGCCCATGGCAACCAGGGGACACCAATACATCCACCCAGCTCCCTTCCCCAGAGATATGGGGGGAGAGAGCCAGAGATCTGAGGCAGACCCAGGGAGAGGGGGCGACCCCCACCCAGGGTAACCAGGGGGCACCAATACATCCACCTAGCTCCCTACAGAGGGTCAGAGAGGGGTGGGGCCAAACCAGGGAAAGGGGGGCGTAGACCCCCACTCACGACCAAAAGAGGGTGCCACTACATCCAGCCAGCTCTCCCTGCGCAGGGAGATGAGGGAGAGGACCAGAGATGGCTGGGGCCACCTCAGGGCGGGTGGGGTTGTCCCCCGGAGAGGGGTGCCGACCCCCTGCCCTCGACACCCAGGAGGCGCCGCTACATCCCTCCTGCTTTCTTCACCAGGAAGAGAGAGGGGAGACAGCCAGAGAGGGATGGACAAACCCAGGGGGGGCGACCACAGGAGAGAGGGCCCGTCCCCTGCCCGTGGCCACCATAGGGTGCTACTAAATTCACCCAGAAAGGGCTGGGGCCACCTCAGGGCGGGTGGGGGTGTCACCCAGAAAGGGCTGGGGCCACCTCAGGGCGGGTGGGGGTGTCCCCCGGAGAGGGCTGGGGCCACCTCAGGGCGGGTGGGGGTGTCCCCCGGAGAGGGGTGGGGCCACCTCAGGGCGGGTGGGGGTGTCCCCCGGAGAGGGGTGGGGCCACCTCAGGTCGGGTGGGGGTGTCCCCGGAGAGAGGTGGGGCTAGCCCAGGGAGCCGGAGCCAATATCAGGGCAGCACTAACGCCATGGTTTGTTCAACTGCCTGTAGGGTAATAAATTACGTTTATGTATCATTAAAAATATATATATTCTTGCATTATTGCAGAAAATGACTTATTTGGGAAATACAGGCTGAGGAAATGTTCATTAAACCTGTTCAGCCTGTTGGGGAAGAAATGGCGTTTTGTAGTTGTTTTTGGATAATTGCCGAAAACAACTTATTTTTTGCAGCAAACGTCACCTTTGGTGATTTTATTATGCATTTATGTATTGAACAAAAACTCCTAAAGGCTTCGTAACTGCTAAATGTCATGTTAAATTACTGATATTATCTCATAGATGGAAACAGATCAGATCTCCTGAACCCGTCTGTCTGAACCTGACCTTATTTTCAGTGTTTTGTCAGATTTCTTCCATTATCACATTTACATTTGAGTAATTTAGCAGACGTTCTGGTAATATTTAGCAAAATACATATACTGGGACATCTTTTAGCATTTTCCTCACAGTAACACACATTATCAAGCTTTATTAGTCTTACTACACCAATTATTTACAGGATCGATTTGTCCGCGATGGGACGGTTGAGCTGACGTTGGAAGTAACAACAAAGACAATCCCAGGACATAGACATGTCTGATATGGGCAGAAAGCTTGAATTCATGTTAATCTAACTGCACTGTCCAATTTACAGTAGCTATTACAGTGACCCCTGACTCCTGACCCCTCCTGTCTCAGCCTCCAGTATTTATGCTGCAGTAGTTTATGTGTCGGGGGGCTAGGGTCAGTTTGTTATATCTGGAGTACTTCTCCTGTCCTATTCGGTGTCCTGTGTGAATCTAAGTGTGCGTTCTCTAATTCTCTCCTTCTCTCTTTCTTTCTCTCTCTCGGAGGACCTGAGCCCTAGGACCATGCCCCAGGACTACCTGATATGATGACTCCTTGCTGTCCCCAGTCCACCTGGCCGTGCTGCTGCTCCAGTTTCAACTGTTCTGCCTTATTATTATACGACCATGCTGGACATTTATGAACATTTGAACATCTTGGCCATGTTCTGTTATAAGCTCCACCCAGCACAGCCAGAAGAGGACTGGCCACCTCACATAGCCTGGTTCCTCTCTAGGTTTCTTCCTAGGGTTTGGCCTTTCTAGGGAGTTTTTCCTAGCCACCGTGCTTCTACACCTGCATTGCTTGCTGTTTGGGGTTTTAGGCTGGGTTTCTGTACAGCACTTTGAGATATCAGCTGATGTACGAAGGGCTATATAAATAAATTTGATGAATTTGATGAAATAATACCGTGCTATTGTTTGAGGAGAGTGCACAGTTATGAACTTGAAAATGTATTAATAAACCAATTAGGCACATTTGGCCAGTCTTGATACAACAGTTTAAACAGAAATGCAATGGTTCATTAAATCAGTCTAAAACTTTACACATACACTGCTGCCATCTAATGGCCAAAATGGCGCCTGGACTGACATAAGATGATGGAGAAAAAAAAAAGGGAAAAAAACGCATGTTTTTTCTTTGTATTATCTTTTACCAGATCTAATGTGTTATATTCCTCTACATTAATTTCACTTTTCCACAAACTTCAATGTGTTTCCTTTCAAATGGTATCAAGAATATGCATATCCTTGCTTCAGGTCCTGAGCTGCAGGAAGTTAGATTTGGGTCACTTCAGGCGAAAATTGCAAAAAAGGGTCCGATCTTTGAGAAAAGATGTACTCAGTTCCTCCACATTGAAATGAATGGCGGCCAACGGGAAACTACGCTGCTGTGACTGATTTGACACCTAATCCATGATGACTATGAAACGTTTCCGAAGGATCTCTTTGTTCTGTGGGAAGTTTGGTGTAGTTCTCATCTAGGGTACCATGTGATACTAATGCACATCCCAGAGCTGCCCATTCTGTCTCATCAATATACCCCAAAATGCATGCAGGTATGACCTTTGACCCCCCAAGGTGGACCCATGGAAATGTCATTAACGGTCCAATTATTTTATACATTATTTCATACCTCAAGTTAACCACATTGAGCCTTTTCCTATAGGTGGTTATGCCAGTGATAACTGAGCTTCCTCCTATAGGTGGTTATGCCAGTGATAACCACATTGAGCTTCCTCCTATAGATGGTTATGCCAGTGATAACCACATTGAGCTCCCTCCTATAGATGGTTATGCCAGTGATAACCACATTGAGCCTCCTCCTATAGGTGGTTATGCCAGTGATAACCACATTGAGCTCCCTCCTATAGGTGATTATGCCAGTGATAACTGAGCTCCCTCCTATAGGTGGTTATGCCAGTGATAACCACATTGAGCTCCCTCCTATAGATGGTTATGCCAGTGATAACCACATTGAGCTCCCTCCTATAGATGGTTATGCCAGTGATAACCACATTGAGCTCCCTCCTATAGATGGTTATGCCAGTGATAACCACATTGAGCTTCCTCCTATAGTTGCTTATCATACCAAAACATCACCCACAGACATGGATCTTAATGTAAATTGTCATTAGACTTTGCCACACCAAAGTGGGAAAATGTGTGAAATGTGTCCCTCTGGGCCATGGACTCATGTGGGATGCATACTGTGTCTTTAATCATTGTGTAATCCATATTTGGCTCTTAATGTGTGTTTAATTTATGTTAATTCAGAATGTATTATTGTTTTTTTTACTGTGAGAAATAAAACCAAATTCTGTTGTCATTGATATCAGAAAAGGGTCCAACTGACTGACTGACTGACTGGCTGAATGTTACGTTTGCTACCAAATAATTTGTCAGCAATTATCAAAAAACAAACTCCAAAACGCCATTCCTTCCCCAACAGGCTGAACAGGTTTAATGAACGTGTGTAAAAGCCCTCACAAGCGTTCTAATCACGTTAACACACCGGACAGGTGAAAAAAAATCACGTGTACAAAAATGACATTTGACACTTGAAAAAAGCAAGTGAAAATGACAATTACAAGTGTTCAGAAGAGTCCGGGTAAAAGACGATTTTGTGACTTTGTGACTGTGCTAACTAGTGTCGAGCACCAAAACGAGCACGGCACTGATTTGATTGGCTGCTATTGACCACGTTGCCCCATCCACGCCTGCCTGTTAGGTTACGCCCTCGCAAACCTTTTCTGTTCTGTGATTCGCTGTTACTAAGTAACGGATTGCAAAGTATTGATTGGTTGTTGACTGGGTAAGGAAACGGGAAGCTCAACTGCAGGTTTCGTGCGTGATAAGCCCGAAACTGAGGTGTCTCGAAGACAGAAATACCTGTATATTTCTTACAAAGTAGGCAAGATAACTTCTCGGGACAGACTCTTAGTCATATATTACTATTCACCTTTGGTGGTTTTGTCGTTAATAGGACAAAATGGGTTGCTGGTTTTCCAAAAAATCTAAAAGAAAATCACCCGAAAAAGAACCGACGACGACGGTAGAAGAGAACACGACCAGCAACAGCATTGCCCTCGGCAGCAATGCAACTGAGGATCCACCTAAACAATACAGCTGGGACAAACGTGAAAAGGTTTGAAGGAGATGCATGGCCAGGGAGACGAACTGGCGACATGGTTGTAACTGTAGTTAACATGTCAAAGACTTTTCAAGGCAGGGATTTTATCAAGTGCTTGTGAACCAATTATCTGGGGTTATATACATTATTGTTGCTAACAGACTGCCTTGAAAACAGATTGTAGCAAACAAGGTTAGGGTGATACACGGGTATATTTTGTCTACCTAGATAGCCTGGTAGCTCGATAGATAGAGCTCATTATCGGCTTAAAGTCAGTCCAAGACACGTAACAATTTTGTTTGGCAGCTAGTTGGTCATGTACCTGAATACACTGGATTTGCATATAAACAGTTACAACCGATATTCGCGCTTACAAACCTCAATAGCTGTGAAACTACTTGAGCTACAAACTCCTAATAAGTGTCATGATATTGGAAAAATTGTGCACAACAATGCATAGGTCTTATTTTCAAAATTTGGACATTAATATTATTTCCAAAGCTAATAAACATGTGGAAATGTGAGCAGCATTTTGTATTCCTAGTTGAATTATTTAGGGAGCGTAAACAAAGTACAAACTTTTTTTTTTACATTTGAATTTCAGAAGCTCCTTGGTCATGTGACCTACTCAAATCAAATTTATTTATATAGCCCTTCGAACATCAGCTGATATCTCAAAGTGCTGTACAGAAACGCAGCCTAAAACCCTAAACAGCAAGCAATGCAGGTGTAGAAGCACGGTGGCTAGGAAAAACTCCCTAGAAAGGCCGAAACCTAGAGAGGAACCAGGCTATGGGGGGGTGGCCAGTCCTCTTCTGGCTGTGCCGGGTGGAGATTATAACAGAACATGGCCAAGATGTTCAAATGTTCATAAATGACCAGCATGGTCGAATAATAATAATAAGGCAGAACAGTTGAAACTGGAGCAGCAGCACAGTCAGGTGGACTGGGGACAGCAAGGAGTCATCATGTCAGGTAGTCCTGGGGCATGGTCCTAGGGCTCAGGTCCTCCGAGAGAGAGATAGAAAGAGAGAATTAGAGAACGTACACTTAGATTCACACAGGACACTGAATAGGACAGGAGAAGTACTCCAGATATAACAAACAAACCTACTGACCTCAAACAAGGTTCAGAATGTCCACTCAGTGGCCCTACATGTTGCGCACCCTTTAGTTTGTCCATTTTCATCTCACACGATTTTACATTCGTTTTGTAATCATGACCTCCAACTACTTCCAATGCCGCTGGGGCGGCAGCGTAGCCTAGTGGTTAGAGCGTTGGACTAGTAACCGGAAGGTTGCGAGTTCAAACCCCCGAGCTGACAAGGTACAAATCTGTCGTTCTGCCCCTGAACAGGCAGTTAACCCACTGTTCCCAGGCTGTCATTGAAAATAAGAATATGTTCTTAACTGACTTGCCTGGTTAAATAAAGGTAAAATATATATATATTTTTTAAATACTCCATGGACTGGCGGAGACGGGCGCCGCGAGGAGTCCAGCGCGATAAAGTGACCGATCCTGGAGAAGCTGGCGGGAGCCCCGGGGAGAGTTCTCTTTTCATTGTGAAGGGCGCCCTGGAATGGGTTCGCCCCGAGGGACCCTGGAAAGCTTTGCGGTTTCGGCGGCGTCTGGTGAGCTCTCGCTGGCCCTTGAAAATCCGGGGGAGAGGGTGTAAATCTCACGCCGGGCCGTACCCATATCCGCAGCAGGTCTCCAAGGTGAACAGCCTCTAGCAGGTGGGGAGTTTGACTGGGGTGGTACACCTGTCAAACGGTAAGGCAGGTCTCCAAGGTGAACAGCCTCTGGCAAGTTATAACAATGTAGATAAGGGAAGTTGTCAAATCCTGTAACTTCGGGATAAGGATTGGCACTAAGGGCTGGGGTGCGAAGTGGGGCTCGAGCCGCGGCTGGGGAAGCAGTCACTGCATCGTCCTCTTTATATAATGTTTACATACCCTACATTACTCATCTCATATGTATATACTGTACTCAATACCATCTACTGTATCTTGCCTATGCCATTCTGTACCATCACTCATTCATATATCTTTATGTACATATTCTTATTAATTCCTTTACACTTGTGTGTATAAGGTAGTTGTTGTGAAATTGTTAGGTTAGATTACTTGTTAGATATTACTGCACTGTCAGAACTAGAAGCACAAGCATTTCGCTACACTCGCATTAACATCTGCTAACCATGTGTATGTGACAAATAAAAATGGCTTTGATTTGATTCTTGTCCTGTCCCCCTGCAGGTTGACCCGAAGGACTTCATGCTAACGGGGCTGAAGGATGCCACGGTGGGCCGTCTGCCAGGTAAGCTGAACGGACAGCAGTTTGTCATCCAGGACTGTGACAACTGTAAGATCTTCGTGTTGGACCACTCCGCCACCATCACCATCGACGACTGCACTAACTGCTGCATCGTTATGGGGCCAGTGAAGGGCAGTGTGTTCTTCAGGGACTGTAAGGACATCAAGTGTGTGGTGGCCTGCCAGCAGTTCAGGACCAGGGACTGTAAGAAGATGGAGGTGTTCCTGTGTTGCGCCACTCAGCCCATCATCGAGGCGTCCACGGGGATGAAGTTTGGCTGCTTCCAGTACTACTACCCCGAGCTGGCCTTCCACTTCAAGGACGCAGGCCTTAGCATCTTCAACAACAACTGGAGCAACGTCCATGACTTCACGCCCGTCTCAGGGGAGACCAACTGGAGCCTGCTGCCTGAGGACACTGTGGTGTTGGACCATGTTCCAGCCCCTGACCCGGAGTCAGAGTTTAAATCAGTCCGGATCTCAGCTGAGGCATCCCGCAGCATCGTGCCCATGACCAAAGGAGGCAGACGCAAGGAGAGTGATGAGTCCTGTCTGTTTGTGTTCTTCTCTGGGGACTACACCACTGCTAACGCCCGGAAACTCATTGATGAGGTGAGGAGGAGGTAGAGGGGAGGAAGTCAGTACAGGGTCGTTCCACCTCCAAAAAGAATCCCGTTGAATCCTGTCAGACAGGGGGTCAGACAGGGCGTCAGACACAGTTTTAGACAGGGGGTCAGACAAGGAGTTAGACACGGGGTCCGACAGGGGGTCAGACAAGGGTCAGACATGGGGTTAGACGGGGTCAGACATGGGGTCAGACACGGGGTCAGATGGGGTCAGGCACTGGGTCAGACACGGGGTTAGACAGGGGGTTAGTTAGGGGTTAGACAGGGGGTTAGTTAGGGGTTAGACAGGGGGTTAGTCAGGGGTTAGACACGGGATTAGACAGGGAGTCAGACACAGGGTTAGACACGGGGTCAGACACAGGGTTAAACACAGACCCCTACGCCCGACACAAGGACCCCCCCACGCCCGACACATGGACCCCCCCACGCCCGACACACGGACCCCCCCACGCCCGACACACGCACCCCCCCCCACGCCCCGACACACGGACCCCCCCACGCCAGACACACGGACCCCCCGACACATGGACCCACCCCACGCCCTGACACACGGACCCCCACGCCCCGACACATGGGACCCCCCACGCCCGACACATGGGACCCCCCACGCCCCGACACATGGACCCACCCCACGCCCGACACATGGACGACCCCCCCCCCCCCCACGCCCGACACATGGACCCCCCCACGCCGACACATGGACACGCCCGACACATGGACCTCCCCCCACGCCTCGACACATGGACCCCCCCAACACATGGACCCCCAACACATGGACCCCCCCCCACGCCGACACATGGACACGCCCGACACATGGACCCCCCCACGCCTCGACACATGGACCCCCCCAACACATGGACCCCCAACACATGGACCCCCCGACACATGGACCCCCCGACACATGGACCCCCCGACACATGGACCCCCCGACACATGGACCCCCCCACGCCGACACATGGACACGCCCGACACATGGACCTCCCCCACGCCTCGACACATGGACCCCCCCAACACATGGACCCCCCCAACACATGGACCCCCCCACGCCGACACATGGACACGCCCGACACATGGACCCCCCCCCCCCCACGCCCGACACATGGACCCCCCAACACATGGACCCCCCGACACATGGACCCCCCCGACACATGGACCCCCCCGACACATGGACCTCCCCCCAACACATGGACCCCCCCACGCCTCAACACATGGACCCCCCAACACATGGACCCCCCCACGCCTCAACACATGGACCCCCCCAACACATGGACCCCCTCCACGCCCCAACACATGGACCCCCCCCCCCTCCACGCCCCAACACATGGATCCCCCTCCACGCCCCCAACACATGGACCCCCTCCACAACACATTTTTCCAGAACGTTATCGACCGAATTAAGAAGGAATATCGCCGTAACTTGTAACGACATTAGAAGTTTGTTAAAATAATTATTATTTTGAGCTATGAGAATATGAATATGTTGCAAGTGAAAAGATCATTTGCCTTCATTAAACTCGCCAGATCATTTGCCTTCATTAAACTCGCCAGATCATTTGCCTTCGTTAAACTCGCCAGATCATTTGCCTTCGTTAAACTCGCCAGATCATTTGCCTTCGTTAAACTCGCCAGATCATTTGCCTTCGTTAAACTCGCCAGATCATTTGCCTTCGTTAAACTCGCCAGATCATTTGCCTTCGTTAAACTCGCCAGATCATTTGCCTTCGTTAAACTCGCCAGATCATTTGCCTTCGTTAAACTCGCCAGATCATTTGCCTTCATTAAACTCGCCAGATCATTTGCCGTTATTAAACTCGCCAGATCATTTTCCATCAATGGATGTCGATTGAACTCTTTTGACTACTATGATTAAGCAATAAGGCATGAGCGGTATGGTATATGGCCGGGTGGTGCCAGAATAACAACCTATGCCTCAACGTAACTAAGACTAAGGAGATCATTTTGGACTACAGGAGGACCGAGCACACCCCCATTCTAATTGACGGGGCTGTAGTGGAGCAGGTTGAGAGCTTCAAGTTCCTTGGTGTCCACATCACCAACAAACTAAAGTGGTCCAAACACACCAAGACAGTAGTGCCCCCCTCGGCCCCAAGGCTCGGCCCCCCTCGGCCCCAAGGCTTCCCCCTCAGGACACTAAAGATTTGGCATGGGTCCTAAGATCCTCAAAAGGTTCTACAGCTGCAACATCGAGAAGCCCAAACAGATATGTTTGACTAAAAATATAATAATTTCAACTCTTGCTTACATTTGCACACGATCACGTCTTATCTATTATTAAGCGTGGGAATCCTTGGGACCAGGAAATCAGCTCCAAGTGATTTTAATTGAATAATTCTGTTCCCAAGGATTAATAGAGAGGTACGACGTGATCGTGTGCAAATGTAAGCAAGAGTTGAAATGATTATGTTTTTGTCAAACATATCTGTTTGGGCTTCTTGCAGTCCATTTGAAGTCCACAAATTATTTGTAATTATGTTCCGGCCCCCAGGCCGCCCTCGACCCCAGGGACCCCTTGGCCTCAGGCCCCCCTCGACCCCAGGGCCCCCTTGGCCTCAGGCCCCCCTCGACCCCAGGGCCCCCTTGGCCTCAGGCCCCCCTCGACCCCAGGGCCCCCTTGGCTTCAGGCCCCCCTCGGCCCACAGGCCCCCCTCGGTCCCCAGGCCGCCCTCGGCCCCTCGACCCCAGGCCCCCCTCGACCCCTAGGCTTCGGCTGAATCTAGTTGATGATCCCTGCTGTAGCCCCTGATAGGCCTACATCTTATTTCAGATAGCTTACAGAAGCCTAGACACGATTTAGCAGCTTTCTTAGTTTAAATTAAATTTATTCAACGTGAATAGCGAGGTGATTTTTGAGGTAAGAAAGTGCTTGTGTTTCCCCAATAGCCTGCTGGAATATGCTACTGAGGATGAGGTCATTTCAATCACTGAATTAAAAATGAATACTATGAGGTGGATATGCCTGTCAACAACAGCTGGTGTTTATTATCTCCTTGTTTACCTGAAGCCTGATTTACCATCGAATGCTTTCTAACAACTGATCGGAAATTGCGGTAGAGCGTTAATAACGTCCAATAATGAATGAACTAAACATGGCCGTTTTAATCATTTCACTTTTACACAAAGCGACAACAACAATACACGGAAGTTATATGCTATTTATTGGATTTGTTTACAGGGAGGCGACACAAGTGGATGAAATGGATTTGCAATGTATCAAATGGCAGCCCACAATGGCATATAAATTAATAGGCTACATGTTGAATAGCCCCCCTACCTACAACAGGTAAACAGGAGTCTCCATAATGACATGTTGAATAGCCCCCCTACCTACAACAGGTAAACAGGAGTCTCCATAATGACATGTTAAATAGTCCCCCTACCTACAACAGGTAAACAGGAGTCTCCATAATGACATGTTAAATAGTCCCCCTACCTACAACAGGTAAACAGGAGTCTCCATAATGACATGTTGAATAGCCCCCCTACCTACAACAGGTAAACAGGAGTCTCCATAATGACATGTTGAATAGCCCCCCTACCTACAACAGGTAAACAGGAGTCTCCATAATGACATGTTAAATAGTCCCCTACCTACAACAGGTAAACAGGAGTCTCCATAATGACATGTTAAATAGTCCCCCTACCTACAACAGGTAAACAGGAGTCTCCATAATGACATGTTGAATAGCCCCCCTACCTACAACAGGTAAACAGGAGTCTCCATAATGACATGTTGAATAGCCCCCCTACCTACAACAGGTAAACAGGAGTCTCCAGGTGTCTCCATAATGACATGTTGAATAGCCCCCCTACCTACAACAGGTAAACAGGAGTCTCCATAATGACATGTTGAATAGCCCCCCTACCTACAACAGGTAAACAGGAGTCTCCATAATGACATGTTGAATAGCCCCCCTACCTACAACAGGTAAACAGGAGTCTCCATAATGACATGTTGAATAGCCCCCCTACCTACAACAGGTAAACAGGAGTCTCCATAATGACATGTTGAATAGCCCCCCTACCTACAACAGGTAAACAGGTGTCTCCATAATGACATGTTAAATAGTCCTACCTACAACAGGTAAACAGGTGTCTCCATAATGACATGTTAAATAACCCCAGGCCTCTGGGAAAGGGTTTAAGTCGCTCTGGATAAGAGCATCTGCTAAATGACTTAAATGTAATGTAATGTAAATGTTAACGGTGTCATTGCTTCCTGTCTGTATTAACTCCAGGCCTCTGGGAAAGGGTTTAATGGTGTCATTGCTTCCTGTCTGTATTAACTCCAGGCCTCTGGGAAAGGGTTTAATGGTGTCATTGCTTCCTGTCTGTATTAACTCCAGGCCTCTGGGAAAGGGTTTAATGGTGTCATTGCTTCCTGTCTGTATTAACTCCAGGCCTCTGGGAAAGGGTTTAACGGTGTCATTGCTTCCTGTCTGTATTAACTCCAGGCCTCTGGGAAAGGGTTTAATGGTGTCATTGCTTCCTGTCTGTATTAACTCCAGGCCTCTGGGAAAGGGTTTAACGGTGTCATTGCTTCCTGTCTGTATTAACTCCAGGCCTCTGGGAAAGGGTTTGTGCTGATCCAGACTAAGGAAGTGTCCATGCGCCCAGAGGATGTCAGCAGAGTGTTCCAGAACAATGCAGAGGGACTCCTAGAGTGGATCACCAACGGTAAGCAACACAAGACTGTGTCCCAAATGGCACTCTATTCCCTATATGGACCAGTGCCCAAAAGTAGTGCTCTATATTGGGAATTGGGTGACATTTGGGTTGCAATCAATCTTGTCAAAAGTAGGGTACTATATAGGGAATAGGGATAACATGTGAAATGCTTGATAATGTATGTAGTATCAACAGAGGTACATTTTCTGGGTGATTTAAATATTGACTGGCTTTCAGTTCATCAAGCTGCCCACTCAAGAAAAAGTTTCAAACTGTCACCAGTGCCTGTAACCTGGTTCAGGTTATCAGTCAACCTACCAGGGTAGATACAAACAGCACAGGAATGGAATCATCAATAAGTATTGATCACATCTTTACTGATGCTGCAGAAATGTGCTTTAAAACAGTATCCAAATCCATAGGATGTAGTGATCACAATATAGTAGCCATATCTAGGAAAACCAATGTTTCAAAGGCTGGGCCTAATATAGTGTATAAGAGGTCATACAATAAGTTTTGTAGTGATTCTTAAGTTGTTTATGTAAAGAATATTTGCTGGTCTGTGGTGTGTAATGAGGAGCAACCAGATGCTGCTGGTCTGTGGTGTGTAATGAGGAGCAACCAGACGCTGCTGGTCTGTGGTGTGTAATGAGGAGCAACCAGACGCTGCTGGTCTGTGGTGTGTAATGAGGAGCAACCAGACGCTGCTGGTCTGTGGTGTGTAATGAGGAGCAACCAGACGCTGCTGGTCTGTGGTGTGTAATGAGGAGCAACCAGACGCTGCTGGTCTGTGGTGTGTAATGAGGAGCAACCAGACGCTGCTGGTCTGTGGTGAGTAATGAGGAGCAACCAGACGCTGTTGGTCTGTGGTGTGTAATGAGGAGCAACCAGACGCTGCTGGTCTGTGGTGTGTAATGAGGAGCAACCAGACGCTGCTGGTCTGTGGTGTGTAATGAGGAGCAACCAGACGCTGCACTTGACACATTTATGAAATTGCTTATTCCAGTTACTAATAAACATGCCCCCATTAAGAAACGACCAAAAACTGTTGAATCCCAGTTGTAACGGGGTTCTTCCTGGGAAGGAGAGGCAGACCAAAATGCAGCGTGGTTGTTATTCATGGTTCTTTAATAAATAAACTATACATGAATAAACTACAGAAACAAGAAATGTAAACGTAAACCCCAAACAGTCCCGTGTGGTACAAACACAGGAGACAATCACCCACAACCCAAAACCAGTCCCGTGTGGTACACTGACACAGGAGACAATCACCCACAAACCCCAACACCAGTCCCGTGTGGCACTGACACAGGAGACAACCACCCACAAACCCCAACACCAAACAGTGCTGGTCTGTCACCCACAAACCCCAACACCAGGTGTGTACACAAACTGACACAGGAGACAATCACCCACAAACCCCAACACCAGTCCCGTGTGGCACTGACACAGGAGACAATCACCCACAAACCCCAACACCAGTCCCGTGTGGTACAAACACTGACACAGGAGACAATCACCCACAAACCCCAACACCAGTCCCGTGTGGTACAAATACTGACACAGGAGACAATCACCCACAAACCCCAACACCAGTCCCGTGTGGCACTGACACAGGAGACAATCACCCACAAACCCCAACACCAGCGTGTGGCACTGAGACAATCACCCACAAACCCCAACACCAGTGTGTGGCACTGACACAGGAGACAATCACCCACAAACCCCAACACCAGTCCCTGGCACTGAGACAATCACCCACAAACCCCAACACCAGTCCCGTGTGGTACAAACACTGACACAGGAGACAATCACCCACAAACCCCAACACCAGTCCCGTGTGGTACAAACACTGACACAGGAGACAATCACCCACAAACCCCAACACCAGTCCCGTGTGGTACAAACACTGACACAGGAGACAATCACCCACAAACCCCAACACCAGTCCCTGTTACAAACACTGACACAGGAGGTCAACACCAGTCCCGTGTGGTACAAACACTGACACAGGAGACAATCACCCACAAACCCCAACACCAGTCCCTGGTACAAACACTGAGACAATCACCCACAAACCCCAACACCAGTCCCGTGTGGTACAAACACTGACACAGGAGACAATCACCCACAAACCCCAACACCAGTCCTGCTGGTACAAACACTGACACAGGAGACAATCACCCACAAACCCCAACACCAGTCCCGTGTGGTACAAACACTGACACAGGAGACAATCACCCACAAACCCAACACCAGTCCCGTGTGGTACAAACACTGACACAGGAGACAATCACCCACAAACCCCAACACCAGTGTGGTACACTGACACAGGAGACAATCACCCACAAACCAACACCAGTCCCGTGTGGTACAAACACTGACACAGGAGACAATCACCCACAAACCCCAACACCAGGTGTGGTACAAACACTGACACAGGAGACAATCACCCACAAACCCCAACACCAGTCCCGTGTGGTACAAACACTGACACAGGAGACAATCACCCACAAACCCCAACACCAGTCCCGTGTGGTACAAACACTGACACAGGAGACAATCACCCACAAACCCCAACACCAGTCCCTGCTGACACAGGAGACAATCACCCACAAACCCCAACACCAGTGTGGTGTGGCACTGACACAGGAGACAATCACCCACAAACCCCAACACCAGTCCCTGGTGGCACTGACACAGGAGACAATCACCCACAAACCCCAACACCAGGTGTGGCACTGACACAGGAGACAATCACCCACAAACCCCAACACCAGTCCCGTGTGGCACTGACAGGAGACATCACCCACAAACCCCAACACCAGTTATGGAAATTGACAATCACCCACAACAAAACCAGTCCCGTTATTCCAGTTACTGACACAGGAGACAAAACAAACCCCAACACCAGTCCCGTGTGGTACAAACACTGACACAGGAGACAATCACCCACAAAAAACCAGTCCCGTGTGGTACAAACACTGACACAGGAGACAATCACCCACAAACCCCAACACCAGTTGGTACAAACACTGACACAGGAGACAATTCAGTTCCTGTGGTACAAACACTGACACAGGAGACAATCACCCACAAACCCCAACACCAGTCCCGTGTGGTACAAACACTGACACAGGAGACAATCACCCACAAACCCCAACACCATGGTTACAAACACTGACACAGGAGACAATCACCCACAAACCCCAAACCACGTGTGGTACAAACACTGACACAGGAGACAATCACCCACAAACCCCAAAAGTCCCGTGTGGTACAAACACTGACACAGGAGACAATCACCCACAAACCCAAACCAGTCCCGTGTGGTACAAACACTGACACAGGAGACAATCACCCACAAACCCCAACACCAGTCCCGTGTGGTACAAACACTGACACAGGAGACAACCACCCACAAACCCCAAACCCCAACACCAGTCCGTGTGGTGTGGACAATCACCCACAAACCCCAACACCACAAACACTGACACAGGAGACAATCACCCACAAACCCCAACACCAGTCCCGTGTGGTACAAACACTGACACAGGAGACAATCACCCACAAACCCCAACACCAGTCCCGTGTGGTACAAACACTGACACAGGAGACAATCACCCACAAACCCCAACACCAGTCCCGTGTGGTACAAACACTGACACAGGAGACAACCACCCACAAACCCCAACACCAGTCCCGTGTGGTACAAATACTGACACAGGAGACAACCACCCACAAACCCCAACACCAGTCCCGTGTGGTACAAATACTGACACAGGAGACAACCACCCACAAACCCCAACACCAGTCCCGTGTGGTACAAATACTGACACAGGAGACAACCACCCACAAACCCCAACACCAGTCCCGTGTGGTACAAATACTGACACAGGAGACAACCACCCACAAACCCCAACACCAGTCCCGTGTGGTACACTGACACAGGAGACAATCACCCACAAACCCCAACACCAGTCCCGTGTGGTACACTGACACAGGAGACAACCACCCACAAACCCCAACACCAGTCCCGTGTGGTACAAACACTGACACAGGAGACAACCACCCACAAACCCCAACACCAGTCCCGTGTGGTACACTGACACAGGAGACAACCACCCACAAACCCCAACACCAGTCCCGTGTGGTACAAACACTGACACAGGAGACAATCACCCACAAACCCCAACACCAAACAGTCCCGTGTGGTACAAACACTGACACAGGAGACAATCACCCACAAACCCCAACACCAAACAGGCTACCTAAATATGGTTCCCAATCAGAGACAATGACTAACACCTGCCTCTGATTGAGAACCATATCAGGCCAAACACAGAAACAGACAAACTAGACACACAACATAGAATGCCCACTCAGACCACACCCTGACCAAACAAAACATAGAAACAGACAAACTAGACACACAACATAGAATGCCCACTCAGATCACACCCTGACCAAACAAAACATAGAAACATACAAAGCAAACTATGGTCAGGGTGTGACACCAGTGGATTGATAAGGGATTACAAAATGGTATGGTTGAGAGGGATGAGGCAAAAGGAATGGCAAATAAGTCTGGCTGCACAACTGATTGGCAAACATACTGCAAACTGAGAATTAATGTTACTAAACTGAATGAAAAGAAGAAGAAACTACACTATGAAACAAAGATAAATTACAAAGAATGATAGTAAAAGTCTGTGGAGCACCTTCAATTAAATTTAGGGAAAAAAGGCAAACTCAGATGGCTCATTCATTACAAAACCGACTGATATTGCCAACTATTTTAATTATTTTTTTCATTGGCAAGATTAGCAAACGTAGGCATGACATGCAAGCAACAAATGCTGACATTACACATCCAAGTATGTCTGACCAAATTATGAAAGTCATTTCGCTACCCAAGAATATAAAAAAAAAACTTATACTGGCTCAAATAGACGACCAATCAGCCTGTTTCCAACCCTTAGTAAAGTTTTGGGAAAAAATGTGTTTGACCAGATACAATACTATTTCACAGTAAACAAATTGACAACAGATTTTCAGCATGCTTACAGAGAAGGATATTCAACAAGCACAGCACTTACACTAATAACTGATGATTGGCTGAGAGAAATTGATGATAAAAAGATTGGGGCGACTGTTTTGTTAGACTTCAGTGTGGCTATTGACATTATTGATCAGTCTGCTGCTGGAAAACATATGTGTTATGTCTTTACACCCCCTGCTATATTGTGGGTAAAGAGTTACCTGTCTAACAGAACACAGCGGGTGTTCTTTAGTGGAAGCCTCTCCAACATGGGGAGGCAGGTATCCTAGTGGTTAGAGCGTTGGACAACCGAAAGGTTGTAAGATCGAAAAAAAAATCTGTCATTCTGCCCCTGAACAAGGCAGTTAACCCAGTGTTCCTAGGCCGTCATTGAAAATAAGAATTTGTTCTGGACCTACTTGCCCAGTTAAATAAAGGTCAAATAAAATTAAAATAAAGACATAATCCAGGTAGAATCAGGAATTCCCCAGGGCAGCTGTCTAGGCCCCTTACTTTGTTCAATCTTTAATAAAGGAAGAGTAGCTGCTGCCTTGGCAGGAACTAACGGGGGTCCATAATAAACTCCAGGAAGAGTAGCTGCTGCCTTGGCAGGAACTAATGTGGATCCATAATAAATACTTTTATTATTTAATTAACTTTTATCATCTGGGTTAATAATTCAATAATAAGGAAGGTGTGACATCATCTGGGTTAAATCAAATCAAATCTATTTATAAAGCCCTTCTTACATCAGCTGATATCTGAAAGTGCTGTACAGAAACCCAGCCTAAAACCCCCAAATAGCAAACAATGCAGGTGTAGAAGCACGGTGGCTAGGAAAAACTCCCTAGAAAGGCCAGAATAATAAGGGAGGAAGGTGTGACATCGTCTGGGTTAATAATTGAATAATTAGGAAGGTGTGACATTAGTTTGTTTTCTGGTTCTCTGTGAGGTATGATGACCTTTGAACCAAGAGAAAGGGTGGATAAGATCCTCATAGCTGAAGGAAATCATTGTGTTAATGAGTTGGTTTAGTGCTTATGATGTTTAGGCAAGCATTTCTGAACTGCATCTCTTTTTGCCACAGGCCCAGTGACAGCTCTGGAGTTGAATGGGGACGGGGTAGTGGAGGCCTGCAAGAGCATGGCCAGTGACGTGTTCAGTGGAACCAAGGTAACAGCATTCCTGACCTCTCGGTACAAAAACATCTCAAGATTGTATCAATAGTACTGAAAGTGTTAGTCAGAACTGAACTAGCTAATAATATAGTACCTGTATGTGAAGTAACTCTGTCCTATTCCCTGCAGGTGTTTGTTTCAGACAACAGAAATACTTCCTCTCGAGATGTGGACAATTTCTTCAACTTCGCTGACATGCAGATGGGCTTGTGATTGAGTCACTGTATGACAATCAAAACTACACCACTTTTGTATGTTGACTTTTTTATTGGTAGTATGAACACTGGATATACCGGTAGGTAGAGAGGACAGGTTAATCAACATAGTGAATGTAGGTAGGAGAGAGGACAGGTTAATCAACATAGTGAATGTAGGTAGCAGAGAGGACAGGTTAATCAACATAGTGAATGTAGGTAGCAGAGAGGACAGGTTAATCAACATAGTGAATGTAGGTAGCAGAGAGGACAGGTTAATCAACATAGTGAATGTAGGTAGCAGAGAGGACAGGTTAATCAACATAGTGAATGTAGGTAGCAGAGAGGACAGGTTAATCAACATAGTGAATGTAGGTAGGAGAGAGGACAGGTTAATCAACATAGTGAATGTAGGTAGGAGAGAGGACAGGTTAATCAACATAGTGAATGTAGGTAGCAGAGAGGACAGGTTAATCAACATAGTGAATGTAGGTAGCAGAGAGGACAGGTTGATCAACATAGTGAATGTAGGTAGAGAGAGGACAGGTTGATCAACATAGTGAATGTAGGTAGAGAGAGGACAGGTTGATCAACATAGTGAATGTAGGTAGGAGAGAGGACAGGTTAATCAACATAGTGAATGTAGGTAGAGAGAGGACAGGTTAATCAACATAGTGAAGGTTAGGTTAATCAACATAGTGAATGTAGGTAGCAGAGGACAGGTTAATCAACATAGTGGTTAATCAACATAGTGAATGTAGGTAGGAGAGAGGACAGGTTAATCAACATAGTGAATGTAGGTAGCAGAGAGGACAGGTTAATCAACATAGTGAATGTAGGTAGCAGAGAGGACAGGTTAATCAACATAGTGAATGTAGGTAGGAGAGAGGACAGGTTAATCAACATAGTGAATGTAGGTAGCAGAGAGGACAGGTTAATCAACATAGTGAATGTAGGTAGCAGAGAGGACAGGTTGATCAACATAGTGAATGTAGGTAAGAGAGAGGACAGGTTAATCAACATAGTGAATGTAGGTAAGAGAGAGGACAGGTTGATCAACATAGTAACAATATAGACTACCAGTCTATCTATCCACTATTCATAGTGACAATATAGACTACCAGTCTGTCTATCCACTATTCATAGTAACAATATAGACTACCAGTCTGTCTATCCTGCCCTCTATCTATACCTAGCAGTGGAGAGGTCAGCTGACAGGCAGCGGAGAGGTCAGCTGACAGGCAGCGGAGAGGTCAGCTGACAGGCAGCGGAGAGGTCAGCTGACAGGCAGCGGAGAGGTCAGCTGACAGGCAGCGGAGAGGTCAGCTGACAGGCAGCGGAGAGGTCAGCTGACAGGCAGCGGAGAGGTCAGCTGACAGGCAGCGGAGAGGTCAGCTGACAGGCAGCGGAGAGGTCAGCTGACAGGCAGCGGAGAGGTCAGCTGACAGGCAGGCAGCGGAGAGGTCAGCTGACAGGCAGGCAGCGGAGAGGTCAGCTGACAGGCAGGCAGCGGAGAGGTCAGCTGACAGGCAGGCAGCGGAGAGGTCAGCTGACAGGCAGGCAGCGGAGAGGTCAGCTGACAGGCAGGCAGCGGAGAGGTCAGCTGACAGGCAGCCAGCGGAGAGGTCAGCTGATAGGCAGGCAGCGGAGAGGTCAGCTGATAGGGCCTACTCTGGACAGTTAATAAGGATCAGTAGTGGGTCTACTCTCTACAGTCTAAGGATCAGTAGTGGGTCTACTCTACAGTCTATAAGGATCAGTAGTGGGTCTACTCTACAGTCTATAAGGATCAGTAGTGGGTGTACTCTACAGTCTATAAGGATCAGTAGTGGGTGTACTCTGAACAGTTGATAAGGATCAGTAGTGGGTCTACTCTCTACAGTCTATAAGGATCAGTAGTGGGTCTACTCTCTACAGTCTATAAGGATCAGTAGTGGGTCTACTCTCTACAGTCTATAAGGATCAGTAGTGGGTCTACTCTCTACAGTTAATAAGAATCAGTAGTGGGTATACTGGGAGAGTCAGGCAGGGAGAGTCTCGTCCATGGGGACAGGCAGGGAGAGTCTTGTACATGGTGGTCAGCAAACCCTCATCCGTATGGCTTGTTGGCCCTGCGTGGCATCAGCTGTGTCACAAAAGAATGCTGAAGTTGTAAAGACGATATGTCAACGCTTATAAATACAGGCTTGTTACAGTTTATTTATGGTAGTAGTCATCGTTGTTGTACATTTTAGAAGGAGGGGGGGGTTGGTCCATCCAGCTATGTGACATTGTTTGGTATGTTTCATGTGTTTTCTCTTCGCGTATGTATTAGGGTGTTTAGTAGAGCAGCATGTCAGCTGGACTTCCTTAGTGGTTACCTGGGTTACCTGGGTTGTTTCCAGACACGTTGTCAAGGTGATACAGGTGTAAATAGCTGACTGGACGTTGATCTGATTAATGAGTACGAGAGTGTATTCACTAGGAAATATACTGAAGCAAACAGGGCAAAACGGGGTTGTATCCACCTGAATATGTCAAATAGAAATCAGTTTGCACTAATGAATATACCCCATGCCACATGATTCAGGTTGTATCTGTAACACTGGTTACACCACTGTAATACGTTTGCACTAATGAATACATCCCATGCCACATGATTCAGGTAACACTTTGGTTACACCACTGAGATGAGTTTGGGGAAAGGCTTTTTATAAGTCTCGATTCTTATTTTGTATTTTTGTTTTCTGCTCTCAAGTTGTGAATATTTTTTTTATTGAAAGCCAACCAGAATGTGCACAAATCAGCTTTCAAGACGATACACAATGTTAACTAAATAGATCTAAGGATTTGGAATGTATTGCAGAGAGGAAGAGGTAATAATGTTGTTTTCTATGGGACCAGACAGGAAGAGATGTAGATGGTAATGTTGTTTTCTATGGGACCAGACAGGAAGAGATGGTAATGTTGTTTTCTATGGGACCAGACAGGAAGACATGTAGGTGGTAATGTTGTTTTCTATGGGACCAGACAGGAAGAGATGTAGATGGTAATGTTGTTTTCTATGGGACCAGACAGGAAGAGATGTAGATGGTAATGTTTTCTATGGGACCAGACAGGAAGAGATGTAGATGGTAATGTTGTTTTCTATGGGACCAGACAGGAAGAGATGGTAATGTTGTTTTCTATGGGACCAGACAGGAAGAGATGTAGATGGTAATGTTGTTTTCTATGGGACCAGACAGGAAGAGATGGTAATGTAGTTTTCTATGGGACCAGACAGGAAGAGATGTAGATGGTAATGTTGTTTTCTATGGGACCAGACAGGAAGAGATGTAGATGGTAATGTTGTTTTCTATGGGACCAGACAGGAAGAGATGTAGATGGTAATGTTGTTTTCTATGGGACCAGACAGGAAGAGATGTAGATGGTAATGTTGTTTTCTATGGGACCAGACAGGAAGAGATGTAGATGGTAATGTTGTTTTCTATGGGACCAGACAGGAAGAGATGTAGATGGTAATTTTGTTTTCTTCTGTGATGAAATGTAAAGTGCCTTCAGAAAGTATTCAGACCCCTTGACTTTTTCCACATTTTGTTACGTAACAACCTTACTCTAAAATTGATTTTTTAAAATTGTTTCCTAAATCACAATACCTCATAATGACAAAGAAAAAAATGGGTTTTTAGACATTTTTGCTAATTTATTCAAAATAAACTGAAATATCATATTTCCATAAGTATTCAGACCCTTTACTCAGCACTTTGTTGAAGCACCTTTAGCAGCGATTACAGCCTCCAGTCTTCGTGGGTATGAAGATAACTTGGCACACCTGTATTTGGGGAGTTTCTCCCATTCTTCTCTGCAGATCCAAGCTCTGTCAGGTTCGATGGGGAGCGTCGCTGCACAGCTATTTTCAGGTCTCCAGAGATGTTCGATCGGGTTGGTGCCAGATTTCCTCCAGACGTGACACTTGGCATTCTGGCTAAAGAGTTCAATCTTGGTTTCATCAGACCAGAGAATCTTGTTTCTCATGGTCAGAGTCCTTTCGGTGCATTTTGGTAAACTCTAATGTAAATATAAATAAGGTATTTCTGTTTTGTATTTGTTTAAAGAAATAAAAAACAGCTTTTGCTTTGTCATTATGGGGTATTGTGTGTAGATTGCTGAGGATTTTTTATTAATTTAATGAATTTTTGAATACGGCTGTAACATAACAAAATGTGGAAAAAGTCAAGGGGTCTGAATACATTCCAAAGGCACTGTGTACTTCCTAAATGGCACCCTGTTCCCTTTATAGTACACTAATTTTGACCAGGGTAGTGCACTATAAAAGGACTAGGGTGCCATTTGGGATAGACAATATACTGTAATATTTGAAGGAATGATATGATTGGACTTTGTAAAAAATAATTCCTTTTTGTATCTGCTTCTTTTGTAGAATCAACATCTCTAATATATTTGTCAAAAGATCAGTTTTATGTTCTGTGGTGTGTTTATTTTAGATTTTAGTGTGGCGTCATTGTGGGAGATTTTCTTGTTATACCGTACAGACTTTAACCAAATACATTTCAACTCAGTTTTTCACAATTCCTAACATTTAATCCTAGTAAAAATTCCCTGTCTTAGGTCAGTTAGGATCACCACTTTATTTTAAGAATGTGAAATGTCAGAATAATAGTAGAGAGAATTTATTTCAGCTTTTATTTCTGTCATCACATTCCCAGTGGGTCAGAAGTTTACATACTCAATTAGTTTTTGGTAGCATTGCCTTTAAATTGTTTAACTTGGGTCAAATGTTTCAGGTAGCCTTCCACAAGCTTCCCACAATAAGTTGGGTGAATTTTGGCTCATTCCTCCTGACAGAGCTGGTGTAACTGAGTCAGGTTTGTAGGCCTCCTTGCTCACACACGCTTTTTCAATTCTGTTCACAACTTTTCTATAGGTTTGAGGTCAGGGCTTTGTGATGGCCACTTCAGTACCTTGACTTTGTTGTCCTTATGCCATTTTGCCACAACTTTGGAAGTATGCTTGGGGTCATTGTCCATTTGGAAAACCCATTTGCGACCAAGCTTTAACTTCCCGACTGATGTCTTGAGATGTTGCTTCAATATATCCACATAATTTCCCTACCTCATGATGCCATCTATTTTGTGAAGTGCACCAGTCCCTCCTACAGCAAAGCACCCCCACATGATGCTGCCACCCCCGTGCTCCACGGTTGGGATGGTGTTCTTCAGCTTGCAAGACTTCCCCTTTTTCCTCCAAACATAACAATGATCATTATGGCCAAACCGTTCTAATTTTGTTTCATCAGACCAGAGGACATTTCTCCAAAAAGTATGATCTTTGTCCCCATGTGCAGTTGCAAACCGTAGTCTGGCTTTTTTATGGCGGTTTTGGAGCAGTGGCTTCTTCCTTGCTGAGCGGCCTTTCAGGTTATGTAGATATAGGACTATAGGACTGTGGATATAGATGCTTTTGTATCTGTTTCCTCCAGCATCTTCACAAGATCCTTTGCTGTTGTTCTGGGATTGATTTGCACTTTTTGCACCAAAGTACGTGCATCTCTAGGAAACAGAACACGTCTTCTTCACGAGTGGTATGACGGCTGCGTGGTCCCATGGTGTTTATACTTACGTACTATTGTTTGTACAGATGAATGTGGTACCTTCAGGCATTTGGAAATTGCTCCCAAGGATGAACCAGACTTGTGGAGGTCTACAATTTATTTTCTGAGGTCTTGGCTGATTTCTTTTGATTTTCCCATGATGCCAAGCAAAGAGGCACTGAGTTTGAATGTAGGTCTTGAAATACATCCACATGTACACCTCCAATTGCCTCAAATTATGTCAATTAGCAGAAGCTTCTAAAGCCATGACATTATTTTCTGGAATTTTCTACGCTGTTTAAAGGCACAGTCAACTTAGTGTATGTAAACTTCTGACCCACTGGAATTGTGATACAGTGAATTATAAGTGAAATAATCTGTTTGATAACAATTGTTGGAAAAATTACCTGTGTCATACACAAAGTAAATGTCCTAACCAACTTGCCAAAACTATAGTTTGTTCACAAGACATTTGTGGAGTGGTTGAAAAACTAGTTTTACTGACTCCAACCTAAGTGTATGTAAACTTCCGACTTCAACTGTCATGGTAGTTGGCTGGCAATAGTTGTAACCAGGTATAGTAAACAGATATACAGGCTATCCTGTCTCAGGATAATTACTGGGCTCCTAAGTGGTGCAGCGGTCTAAGGCACTGCATCTCAGTGCTAGAGGTGTCACTACAGACCCTGGTTCGATTCCAGGCTGAATCACAACCGGCTGTGATTCGGAGTCCCATAGGGCGGCACACAATTGACCCAGCATTGGCCGGGCTAGGCCTTCATTGTAAATATGAATGTGTTCTTAACTGGCTTGCCTATTTATATGAAGGTAAAAATATATATATATATATATATATATATATATATATATATGGTAGTTGGCTGATAATGGCCATAATCAGGTATAGTAAACAGAAATAAACTCAGCAAAAAAAAATGGGAACTTGCAGGTGCCTTGGTGGAAGAGTGAGGTTTATTTTTTTAACATCTCACAGCAAGAACTAGCAAATCTGGTGTAGTCCATGTGGAGGAGATGCACTGCAGTATTTAATGCAGCTGGTGGCCACACCAGATACTGACTTACTTTTGATTTGAACCCCCCCTTTGTTCAGGGACACATTATTCCATTTCTGTTAGTCACATGTCTGTAGAACCTGTTCAATTTATGTCTCAGTTGTTGAATCTGGTTATGTTCATACAAATATTTACACTGAAAATAAACGCAGTTGACAATGAGAGGACGTTTCTTTTTTTGCTGAATTTATATGTTTGTTGGCTGACTGGCCATATCCAGATATAGTAAACAGATTTACAATATATAATCCACTTAAGACTTTCATCCTTCACATCTTGATTAAACTTAGTTTGTTGACATTTCTCTGCATTTGACAAACACTCACATGTTTGTGTCAGGAGCAAATTATTGTTGACTGAAAAGGACACATACACTGAGTGGACAAAACATTAGGAACACCTTCTTACTGTTGAGTTGCACCTCCTCAATTCATCGGGGCATAGACTCTACAAGGTGTCGAAAGAGTTCCACAGGGATGTTGACTCGAATCCGTCCCACAGTTGTGTCAAGTTGTTTGGATGTCATTTGGGTGGTGCATCATTCTTGATACACACGGGGAAAACGGTTGAGTGTGAAAAACCCAGCAGCATTGCAGTTCTTGAAACACTCAAAATGGGGTGCCTGGCACCTACTACTGCACCCTGTCCAAAGGCACTTACATATTTTGTCTTACCCATTCACCTTCTGAATGGCACACACACGATCCATGTCTCAAGGCTTTAAAAAAAATCCTCTTTAACCTGTCTCCTCCCCTTCATCTACATGTCTCCTCCCCTTCATCTACACTGATTGAAGTGGATTTAACAAACGATGTCAATAAGGGATCATATTTTTCACCTGGTTAGTCTATGTAAAGACCTGATTTTCTTAATGTTTTGTATACTCAGTGTATTCCAAGTGTTGTATGTTATCAAAAGAAATAACTCAGATATACAGTTCAATATATTTGACAGAATATCACCAGTTTAGTTCAGTACAGTAGCGCAGGCCAATGCTTTAATTAACCAGAGACCGTAAATATAAATGCAATAGATTTGAAACCGAAGTACAGTGTTGACCATCCATCCCCAAGCCCGGCGGAGTCTATGACCCAGCGGACAGGGTGGTACAATAGCCCTGTTATGCCGTAATGCGGAGAGCTTGCTGCTAACTCTGGGAAATACTGTCCCCCAAAAATACCGTTTTACTAAGAGTCTGCGGTGTTTTATATGTGAAGAATTGGGTGATAGAAATCACGAGTCTCAATAAGCTGCAGAATTTACCGCAGCCCCAAGGTAAGGTCGCTGAACAATCTTGTCGTTGTGTGCCGAGCCTGCTTGCCATATGGTCCAGCCAGGCTCTATGGCCTGCAAACTAGATCACTTCCTCTCTCATATATTTCACCCTCGTATGGCACAAATTATTAATGTGATACGCGGTCACATCGATACTCTAATGGATTAACGTCTGAATTAATTGAGACATTGAGGAAATGCCGCTGGGAGCTAAAATGGAGTGATATTTTAGGCATCGCAAGTAGCCGGAGTTGGTGGCGTTGGTGGCGGCGCAGTTTGATTTCAGACACCGCGGTGCTGCGAGGCCTGAGCTTGGCGCTAGGGCCGCCGGTGGTTTGTCCCGGTCTGGGTGTTTGTTTTGTCCCGGTCTGGGTGTGTGGTTTGTCCCGGTCTGGGTGTGTGGTTTGTCCCGGTCTGGATGTGTGTGGTTTGTCCCGGTCTGGATGTGTGTGGTTTGTCCCGGTCTGGGTGTGTGTGGTTTGTCCCGGTCTGGGTGTGTGTGGTTTGTCCCGGTCTGGGTGTGTGTGGTTTGTCCCGGTCTGGGTGTGTGTGGTTTGTCCCGGTCTGGGTGTGTGTGGTTTGTCCCGGTCTGGGTGTGTGTGGTTTGTCCCGGTCTGGGTGTGTGTGGTTTGTCCCGGTCTGGGTGTGTGTGGTTTGTCCCGGTCTGGGTGTGTGTGGTTTGTCCCGGTCTGGGTGTGTGTGGTTTGTCCCGGTCTGGATGTGTGTGGTTTGTCCCGGTCTGGATGTGTGTGGTTTGTCCCGGTCTGGATGTGTGTGGTTTGTCCCGGTCTGGGTGTGTGTGGTTTGTCCCGGTCTGGGTGTGTGTGGTTTGTCCCGGTCTGGGTGTGTGTGGTTTGTCCCGGTCTGGGTGTGTGTGGTTTGTCCCGGTCTGGATGTGTGTGGTTTGTAGTTTTGGTCTAGCTATATGCAATATGCATTGTTTTACAGAATCTATATTTTGAGTGACAGGGGCCGGGGTCTGTTGATCAGCTTCAGGAAACTGGTCATTTGTGGAGGTAAATGTAGGATGGTGGATTTGTCGTTCTTATTTACATACTAGGATTCCATATTACTGTTAGCTAGTTATATCAAATTGGGTTAGCCTATGCTTAGACTTGTTAGTTGATGGTGAATAACGTAGTAAGTTAGACAACGCGTCCTGCCATAGTTATAAGAACAAAACACAATGATTTCATGCACTTTATTCTCATGAAAATAACTTTCCTTTTTCGTAAATGAGCGTAGTTAATCTATGGAAATGGAGTAGCAAATATATTTACAACTAACCCAATATAGACCATAACTTGTCGTTTCCAATTGGAGTGAATGAATGATATCGGGAAGAACAAGCACAGATGTAGGCAGAGCCAAGCAGGAGTTAGTGAGATCCTATTTGCTCTTTCTAGCACTGCTTTGCATATTTCCGTTAGGGAACGCCTACTTTGAAGTGAGCCTGTGTAATACTTCTGTTTGCCCTGGCTTTCCTTCTAAACAATGTCATTTTTAAAAAACTTTGACATAGGGTAAAGTCTACAAAATGCAGTCCACACCGTTTGTTACAGTTTCTAGTTTTGGAAACCGAAAACTGTATGGAGATCAAATGTTTAATCTATGAGGAAATGTGTAGCATAACGGCCATCTTGCTCAATCTTCTCCCACTGCCGGTCACTGGACTTCCTCTCATCACCATATTTGGTAGTGAGTGTGAACGCCAACCGGATGCCTCATATTTATACATTCCGTGAAATATCTGTTCTGTCTGTGGAAGTAGTGTCAGAGGAATTCTGGAGGAAACTTCTTCAGGAAAACCTCATCTAATGTTGTAAACAAACATCATTATGTTGTCATCGAGTCACGGGTATTTATTTCTAAGCTATAGCACACAATATTTTCCATACAGCAGGTTTTTAAAGGACCAAGGAGTTTGAATTGCTTCATGTTTTCATTTTTGCCATGGAAAAAAATTTGCGATTATTGGTATCATCCTGGCCCTACTAATGGTATACAGCTACGAACATAATTTACTTTTCTAGAGTTCCTTTAAATTCGTTTTTTGATTTTTATAGGGGTAGAATAGCGGAAGCTTGAGAGAGCCACTTTCTCACAGATGGTACTTCAGGTGTGGACCTTAGTAACAATATGATTTTTTTTGGTTAAGTTTACAAAGTTATTGAGCAGATGTTCAGGATCAGGGTCAAGCACAATGTTACACAATCAAAGTAGAGTGAAAACAAACAACTCCATGAAGAAATGGAGTTGTTTGCTTATGGAGTTGCATTTGGGGTAGACGCGTTGGCATATAGAAGCCCATTCTTCCTCACCCATGTCCAATGTCTCTCTCCCAAACAGGTTTCAACGCAGCATAAGATGAGAAACTTCTGTCAAATAAAATAGAATATATGTCGGAGATTAAACCTCTCCGAACAGTAGGATTCGTAAATAGATTTTTAAAAAAATCTTCAGTCATTTGAAAACGTAGTTATTCGACTCCTATGAAGTGTCTAAGATGTAGGTAAAAAAAATCTTTGTTGAGAAAGTCAATCTCAGTTTTTATCTGTTGGTACGATTTATGAGTGTCCTGAGTAAATAAAGGCTTAAGGTCAGCAATCATCTTATTCTTCTAGTCCAGAAGTCCAATACTCCTTATTTGGGGGGGGGATCTTGATTAAAGGCAAACGGTGACCAGAGTGATAAATCGTCTGGAATCTGCATGTACCTCTTTGCATGTTTCCAAGCTAAGAGTGTATTATGCACTGTTACAATTGTCAGATAAGGTCGGGATCTTTTCAATGCTATTAAAATACATGGTAAGGAAGCTAATGTGCTTGGGTGACATGCTATTGATTCCATCCCAACCTAAATTGTGTGGTGTCTGTCTAGGCACCAATTAATCATGTGCAGACCAGTAATATAGTTGTGGTTTTGGCAAAGAGATCCCTGCTAAATCCTTAGGTTAATAGGTTTCTTGTTGTTCCAGATATATTTAGATTGGCATTCATTTTCTGGCAAAAGGACTGCGATAGATGGCAGGGGATATTTGGGAGTAGATAATTTAGCCGATGAAGGATATCCATCCTGACAAAAAGAGTTTGGTAGGGTGACCAGTTAATCAGGTCCTGTTTAATCTCCGTTAGCCAAGGCATATCATTTGAAGTGTACAGGTTATTAAGATTTGGAGCAACACAAGTATTTGAAACGTGTTTCAGTCTTTTGGAATGGAGATAATAACGTTTCTAAGTTGATTGAGGACTGGTTGCTTAGTATGGCAACTGCTCGGGCTTCCGACCGCAAGGCACTACAGAGGGGAGTGCATACGGTCCAGTACATCACCGGGGCCAAGCTTCCTGCCAGGACCTCTATACCAGGCAGTGTCAGAGGAAGGCCCTAGAAATGGTCAGACTCCAGCCACCCTGGTCATAGACTGTTCTCTCTGCTACCGCACGGCAAGCGGTACCGGAGCGCCAAGTCTAGGCCCAAGAGGCTTCTAAACAGCTTCTACCCCCAAGCCATAAGACTCCTGAACAGCTAGTCAGATGGCTACCCAGACTATTTGCATTGCCCCCCCCCCCCCACCCATCCTCCTCTTCCACACTGCTGCTACTCTCTGTTATTATCTATGCATAGTCACTTTATTAACTCTACCTACCAGAGGTCGACTGATTAGGATTTTTCAACGCCGATACAGATTATTGGAGGACCAAAAAAAGAAGATACCGATTAAATCGGCAGATTTAAAAAAATATTTATTATTTGTTATAATGACAATTACAACAATACTGAATGAACACTTATTTTAACTTAATATAATGCATCAATAAAATTAATTTAACCTCAAATAAGTAATGAAACATGTTCAATTTGGTTTAAATAATGCAAAAACAGTGTTGGAGACGAAAGTAAAAGTGCAATATGTGCCATGTAAGAAAGCTAACGTTTCAGTTCCTTGCTCAGAACATGAGAACATATGAAAGCTGGTGGTTCCTTTTAACATATCAAATCAAACATGAGTCTTCAATATTCCCAGCTGGTGAGTATCACCACTAAGGGAGGCCGTGGGGAAGGCACAGAGTATCACCACTAAGGGAGGCCGTGGGGAAGGCACAGAGTATCACCACTAAGGGAGGCCGTGGGGAAGGCACAGAGTATCACCACTAAGGGAGGCCGTGGGGAAGGCACAGAGTATCACCACTAAGGGAGGCCGTGGGGAAGGCACAGAGTATCACCACTAAGGGAGGCCGTGGGGAAGGCACAGAGTATCACCACTAAGGGAGGCCGTGGGGAAGGCACAGAGTATCACCACTAAGGGAGGCCGTGGGGAAGATACAGAGTATCACCACTAAGGGAGGCCGTGGGGAAGGCACAGAGTATCACCACTAAGGGAGGTCGTGGGGAAGGCACAGAGTATCACCACTAAGACATTTTACTGTTCATTCCCATATATTTGAATCTACAACGTTTGTTGGTTTCTGTAATTTCCGTTAATGCATTTAATATGTATTATTACAGTTACTTTTTAATCTTTGTTTACAGGTCACATGGCTGTCTGCTTAGTTAGCGAGCTAATTACATGCATGTCCGGACACGTCCACATGAGCCTTATTATTAGTGATTTAACGAAACTAATATTTGGTCACTGTCAATTCATCCACGTCTCAATACCTTACCTTTCTGTTAGAGAATGAGCTCGATGCTGATTTGACCAGCTAGACATTCCTCAGCATTGTACAGTGCTCGTGGCATAGCAGACGTGTTTCTATGTATAGGGACTATTGGCATAGTGGACAGCCGATAGACTAGAAAAGGCATATCGGGTTGGACGATTATGGGTTGGACGATTATGGGTTGTTCTGGAAATTGTAGTTATGCTGTAGATGAGGGCAATACAGAATCTTCAACATGACACAAACAAGGAATCCTGTCGTGACACGGATGTTTTAGAGTTGTTGCTTGTCAATCTTACAGCATATTAATAGGTTATAAAGTGGCTGAATTGTCAGTTTTGGTGCTGATAGATTCATATTTGAGGGCACTGCCACAGATATGGAAGTTGGTGTGATTTGGTCCAGTCAGCAAAATGGGACCTTGTCCTGTATTTCTTGGCTTTGTACATGGTTTCGTCCACAAGCTAGGTTGTTGTTCAATGTCAGTTTGGTTCTGCTGCTTCAACTGATAGCAGAGTGGCTGTCTACTACAAGTCACGTCCAACATCTCAGACATGTGACACCGTTACCATGGTAACCTCCCGCCCTTAAAGGGGCAGCTGAACATTTTGTCTCTGATATTTTGATTAAAAGACTCTGGTCACATTAAATTGAGCAGTATACCACATTACTTCTTACTAATACATTTCCTGTTTTAGAAACATTACAAAGCATGCTCATCTGGGGAGGGGGTTGATGTGATAATGGGGCAAACATATTTTGGCTGGTAATATATGCCATTTAGCAGACGCTTTTATCCAAAGCGACTTACAGTCATGTGTGCATACATTCTACGTATGGGTGGTCCCGGGGATCGAACCCACTACCCTGGCGTTACAAGCGCCATGCTCTACCAACTGAGCTACAGAAGGACCAGTAAAAAGCCATAGTGCTTTGGTCTAAAGTCGTGCACTATATAGGGAATAGGGCTCTGGTCTATAGTAGTGCACTATATAGGGCTTCGGTCTATAGTAGTAGTACCACTATATAGGGAATAGGTTTCTGGTCTATAGTAGTACCACTATATAGGGAATAGGGCTCTGGTCTATAGTAGTACCACTGTATAGGGCTTCGGTCTATAGTAGTGCACTATATAGGGAATAGGGCTCTGGTCTATAGTAGTACCACTATATAGGGAATAGGGTTCTGGTCTATAGTAGTACCACTATATAGGGAATAGGGTTCTGGTCTATAGTAGTACCACTATATAGGGCTTCGGTCTATAGTAGTGCACTATATAGGGAATAGTGCTTCGGTCTATAGTAGTACCACTATATAGGGAATAGGGCTTCGGTCTATAGTAGTACCACTATATAGGGAATAGTGCTTCGGTCTATAGTAGTACCACTATATAGGGAATAGGGCTCTGGTCTATAGTAGTACCACTATATAGGGAATAGGGCTTCGGTCTATAGTAGTGCACTATATAGGGAATAGGGCTCTGGTCTATAGTAGTACCACTATATAGGGAATAGGGTTCTGGTCTATAGTAGTGCACTATATAGGGAATAGTGCTTCGGTCTATAGTAGTACCACTATATAGGGAATAGGGCTCTGGTCTATAGTAGTGCACTATATAGGGCTCTGGTCTATAGTAGTGCACTATATAGGGAATAGGGCTCTGGTCTATAGTAGTGCACTATATAGGGAATAGGGCTCTGGTCTATAGTAGTGTACTATGTAGGGAATAGGGCTCTGGTCTATAGTAGTGCACTATATAGGGAATAGGGCTCTGGTCTATAGTAGTGCACTATATAGGGAATAGGGCTCTGGTCTATAGTAGTACCACTATATAGGGAATAGGGCTCTGGTCTATAGTAGTGCACTATATAGGGAATAGGGCTCTGGTCTATAGTAGTACCACTATATAGGGAATAGGGCTCTGGTCTATAGTAGTGCACTATATAGGGAATAGGGCTCTGGTCTATAGTAGTGCACTATATAGGGAATAGGGCTCTGGTCTATAGTAGTACCACTATATAGGGAATAGGGCTCTGGTCTATAGTAGTACCACTATATAGGGAATAGGGCTCTGGTCTATAGTAGTACCACTATATAGGGAATAGGGCTCTGGTCTATAGTAGTGCACTATATAGGGAATAGGGCTCTGGTCTATAGTAGTGTTCTATATAGTGAATAGGGCTCTGGTCTATAGTAGTGCACTATATAGGGAATAGGGCTCTGGTCTATAGTAGTGCACTATATAGGGAATAGGACTCTGGTCTATAGTAGTGCACTATATAGGGAATAGGACTCTGGTCTATAGTAGTGCACTATATAGGGAATAGGACTCTGGTCTAAAGTAGTGCACTATATAGGGAATAGTGCTTCGGTCTATAGTAGTACCACTATATAGGGAATAGGGCTCTGGTCTATAGTAGTGCACTATATAGGGCTCTGGTCTATAGTAGTGCACTATATAGGGCTCTGGTCTATAGTAGTGTACTATGTAGGGAATAGGGCTCTGGTCTATAGTAGTGCACTATATAGGGAATAGGGCTCTGGTCTATAGTAGTGCACTATATAGGGAATAGGGCTCTGGTCTATAGTAGTACCACTATATAGGGAATAGGGCTCTGGTCTATAGTAGTGCACTATATAGGGAATAGGGCTCTGGTCTATAGTAGTACCACTATATAGGGAATAGGGCTCTGGTCTATAGTAGTGCACTATATAGGGAATAGGGCTCTGGTCTATAGTAGTGCACTATATAGGGAATAGGGCTCTGGTCTATAGTAGTACCACTATATAGGGAATAGGACTCTGGTCTATAGTAGTACCACTATATAGGGAATAGGGCTCTGGTCTATAGTAGTACACTATATAGGGAATAGGGCTCTGGTCTATAGTAGTGCACTATATAGGGAATAGGGCTCTGGTCTATAGTAGTGCACTATATAGGGAATAGGACTCTGGTCTATAGTAGTGCACTATATAGGGAATAGGACTCTGGTCTATAGTAGTACCACTATATAGGGAATAGGGCTCTGGTCTATAGTAGTACACTATATAGGGAATAGGACTCTGGTCTATAGTAGTGCACTATATAGGGAATAGGGCTCTGGTCTATAGTAGTACCACTATATAGGGAATAGGGCTCTGGTCTATAGTAGTACCACTATATAGGGAATAGGGCTCTGGTCTATAGTAGTGCACTATATAGGGAATAGGGCTCTGGTCTATAGTAGTACCACTATATAGGGAATAGGGTTCTGGTCTATAGTAGTACCACTATATAGGGAATAGGGCTCTGGTCTATAGTAGTGTACTATATAGGGCTTCGGTCTATAGTAGTACCACTATATAGGGAATAGGGCTCTGGTCTATAGTAGTACCACTATATAGGGAATAGGGCTCTGGTCTATAGTAGTACCACTATATAGGGAATAGGACTCTGGTCTATAGTAGTACCACTATATAGGGAATAGGGCTCTGGTCTATAGTAGTACCACTATATAGGGAATAGCTTGCCATTAGACACATCCCCCACCACTTCCATTGTCAGCAGTCTCTCTCCAAATAGGACGTGTTCAGTAGCAGTCTCTCTCCAAATAGGACGTGTTCAGTAGCAGTCTCTCTCCAAATAGGACGTGTTCAGTAGCAGTCTCTCTCCAAATAGGACGTGTCAGTAGCAGTCTCTCTCCAAATAGGATGTGTTCAGTAGCAGTCTCTCTCCAAATAGGACGTGTTCAGTAGCAGTCTCTCTCCAAATAGGACGTGTTCAGTAGCAGTCTCTCTCCAAATAGGACGTGTCAGTAGCAGTCTCTCTCCAAATAGGACGTGTTCAGTAGCAGTCTCTCTCCAAATAGGACGTGTTCAGTAGCAGTCTCTCTCCAAATAGGACGTGTTCAGTAGCAGTCTCTCTCCAAATAGGACGTGTTCAGTAGCAGTCTCTCTCCAAATAGGACGTGTTCAGTAGCAGTCTCTCTCCAAATAGGACGTGTTCAGTAGCAGTCTCTCTCCAAATAGGACGTGTTCAGTAGCAGTCTCTCTCCAAATAGGACGTGTTCAGTAGCAGTCTCTCTCCAAATAGGACGTGTTCAGTAGCAGTCTCTCTCCAAATAGGACGTGTTCAGTAGCAGTCTCTCTCCAAATAGGACGTGTTCAGTAGCAGTCTCTCTCCAAATAGGACGTGTTCAGTAGCAGTCTCTCTCCAAATAGGACGTGTTCAGTAGCAGTCTCTCTCCAAATAGGACGTGTTCAGTAGCAGTCTCTCTCCAAATAGGACGTGTTCAGTAGCAGTCTCTCTCCAAATAGGTCATAGGGTTAGTAACATGGTCAGGGGTACTAGGGTTAGTAACATGGTCAGGGGTACTAGGGTTAGTAACATGGTCAGGGGTACTAGGGTTAGTAACATGGTCAGGGGTACTAGGGTTAGTAACATGGTCAGGGGTACTAGGGTTAGTAACATGGTCAGGGGTCGTAGGGGTGTTACAGTAGATCATATTACAGGGGTTAGTAACATGGTCAGGGGTACTAGGGTTCGTAACATGGTCAGGGGGACTAGGTGTGTTACAGTAGACCATATTACAGGGGTTAGTAACATGGTCAGGGGTACTAGGGTTAGTAACATGGTCAGGGGGACTAGGGGTGTTACAGTAGACCATATTACAGGGGTTAGTAACATGGTCAGGGGTACTAGGGTTAGTAACATGGTCAGGGGTACTAGGGTTAGTAACATGGTCAGGGGGACTAGGGTTAGTAACATGGTCAGGGGGACTAGGGGTGTTACAGTAGACTATATTACAGGGGTTAGTAACATGGTCAGGGGTACTAGGGTTAGTAACATGGTCAGGGGTACTAGGGTTAGTAACATGGTCAGGGGGACTAGGGTTAGTAACATGGTCAGGGGGACTAGGGGTGTTACAGTAGACTAGTCAGTGACTGCAAGGTGCACTTTCACCAATGGTGAGTCCTGTGTTATTCAAGTTCATGAAATAACTATAGTATGAACACTCAACTAACAGTTTGAGCAATGTCTTTGGCAATAGATAGTGTTAAAGTACAATAGTGTTTCTCGTGTTGATGTACAATACCAGCAGGATCATATTGTCTAGTGGTTCCAGCAGGATCATATTGTCTAGTGGTTCCAGCAGGATCATATTGTCTAGTGGTTCCAGATGGATCATATTGTCTAGTGGTTCCAGCCCCCTACCAGATGGATCATATTGTCTAGTGGTTCCAGCCCCCTACCAGATGGATCATATTGTCTAGTGGTTCCAGCCCCCTACCAGATGGATCATATTGTCTAGTGGTTCCAGCCCCCTATCATATTGTCTAGTGGTTCCAGCCCCCTACCAGATGGATCATATTGTCTAGTGGTTCCAGATGGATCATATTGTCTAGTGGTTCCAGCCTCCTACCAGATGGATCATATTGTCTAGTGGTTCCAGATGGTTCATATTGTCTAGTGGTTCCAGCCTCCTACCAGATGGATCATATTGTCTAGTGGTTCCAGATGGATCATATTGTCTAGTGGTTCCAGATGGATCATATTGTTTACATTTACATTTACATTTAAGTCATTTAGCAGACGCTCTTATCCAGAGCGACTTACAAATTGTCTAGTGGTTCCAGCCCCCTACCAGATGGATCATATTGTCTAGTGGCTCCAGATGGATCATATTGTCTAGTGGCTCCAGATGGATCATATTGTCTAGTGGTTCCAGATGGATCATATTGTCTAGTGGTTCCAGCCCCCTACCAGATGGATCATATTGTCTAGTGGTTCCAGATGGATCATATTGTCTAGTGGTTCCAGCCCCCTACCAGATGGATCATATTGTCTAGTGGTTCCAGCCCCCTACCAGATGGATCATATTGTCTAGTGGTTTCAGATGGTTCATATTGTCTAGTGGTTCCAGATGGTTCATATTGTCTAGTGGTTTCAGCCCCCTACCAGATGGATCATATTGTCTAGTGGTTCCAGCCCCCTACCAGATGGTTCATATTGTCTAGTGGTTCCAGCCCCCTACCAGATGGATCATAGTGTCTAGTGGTTCCAGCCCCCTACCAGATGGTTCATATTGTCTAGTGGTTTCAGCCCCCTACCAGCAGGATCATATTGTCTAGTGGTTCCAGCCCCCTACCAGATGGAGAACCCAGCTATTGACTGGGTTCTCCTACCAACAGCTATTGACTGGGTTCTCCTACCCACAGCTATTGACTGGGTTCTCCTACCCACAGCTATTGACAGGGTTCTCCTACCCACAACTATTGACTGGGTTCTCCTACCCACAGCTATTCCATCTATGGACTCATAATGACATGAGCTGTTGTAATCTGTCTACAGGGATGAGAGGAGGGTGGTTGGAGTGCACCAGAGGAAGACTTTTAACGTGACATTTATGGTGAGTTGTCTCAGTGCTGCTTGCAGATGTGTCAGCATCAAGTACTAGTCTCTGTCCCCCTCCCAGTTAGGGGGAGTGGTGAGCTCTACAGCAGAGTCTCTGTCCCCCTCCCAGTTCGGGGGAGTGGTGAGCTCTACAGCAGAGTCTCTGTCCCCCTCCCAGTTAGGGGGAGTGGTGAGCTCTACAGCAGAGTCTCTGACCCCCTCCCAGTTAGGGGGAGTGGTGAGCTCTACAGCAGAGTCTCTGGCCCCTCCCAGTTAGGGGGAGTGGTGAGCTCTACAGCAGAGTCTCTGGCCCCTCCCAGTTAGGGGGAGTGGTGAGCTCTACAGCAGACTCGCTCAACTCAATCGCTGGTTGAAAACAGTTTTCTGGCCTCTCCCAAAATATAGAATTTTGTAGATAACTGGCCACAGTGTGTCCTCTGGAAAATGTGTTAGCCGTTGGGGGGGTCTGTTTTTGGGTGTTTCCGAGGACCCCCAAAAAAAACATGTTTACGTTTTGAAAAGCTTGATTCTGGTGAACTTTTAAAAAAAACAAAACAAAATACCCATCTAAAATATAATTTCCACACCCAGAAATGGGCTCAATAGCATATTGGTGAAGTGATTAAAGTATACACAGGATGTCATATAAGGGTGAGTGCTGCAGCCATCTAAAGAAACACAAGAGACCTTTTTTCTGAAATTAAAATGTTTATCTTGACAAAATGAACAGAGGAGCATTTGACTGAACATCCAATTAAAGCCCACTAATTCATGTTCATCACAAACGGAGGGCATTGAAAATCTCTCTAGGTTCTGATAAAAACCTCGTTCTGACATAGTTTTCAGCCTTTTGACAGAGCACTTTTGTTTTTCTGGGCTTTCAGAAAAAGAAGTCAAATTTATCACCCCTTACAGCTTAAAGAAGATGGAATGAACAATGTTATTGGATAGGATGGAAGTTCTTTAGTCTCCCGTTGGGCTCATATATAGTTATTCTACGTCTCATTGCTCAGATTCTCGTGCCTCTTTTCGTGCCTCTTTTCGTGCCTCTTTTCGTGCCTCTTCTCGTGCCTCATGCCTCTTCTCATGCCTCTTCTCGTGCCTCTTCTCGTGCCTCTTCTCGTGCCTCATGCCTCTTCTCGTGCCTCTTCTCGTGCCTCATGCCTCTTCTCATGCCTCTTCTCATGCCTCTTCTCGTGCCTCTTCTCGTGCCTCATGCCTCTTCTCGTGCCTCTTCTCGTGCCTCTTCTCGTGCCTCTTCTCGTGCCTCTTCTCGTGCCTCTTCTCGTGCCTCTTCTCGTTCCTCATGCCTCTTCTCGTGTCTCATGCCTCTTCTCGTGCCTCTTCTCGTGCCTCTTCTCATGCCTCTTCTCGTGCCTCTTCTCGTGCCTCATGCCTCTTCTCGTGCCTCGTGCCTCTTCTCGTGCCTCGTGCCTCTTCTCGTGCCTCGTGCCTCTTCTCGTGCCTCGTGCCTCTTCTCGTGCCTCGTGCCTCGTGCCTCTTCTCGTGCCTCGTGCCTCTTCTCGTGCCTCGTGCCTCGTGCCTCTTCTCGTGCCTCGTGCCTCTTCTCGTGCCTCGTGCCTCGTGCCTCGTGCCTCTTCTCGTGCCTCGTGCCTCTTCTCGTGCCTCGTGCCTCTTCTCGTGCCTCTTCTCGTGCCTCGTGCCTCTTCTCGTGCCTCTTCTCTCGTGCCTCTTCTCGTGCCTCTTCTCGTGCCTCGTGCCTCTTCTCGTGCCTCTTCTCGTGCCTCGTGCCTCTTCTCGTGCCTCTTCTCGTGCCTCGTGCCTCTTCTCGTGCCTCTTCTCGTGCCTCGTGCCTCTTCTCGTGCCTCTTCTCGTGCCTCGTGCCTCTTCTCGTGCCTCGTGCCTCTTCTCGTGCCTCTTCTCGTGCCTCGTGCCTCTTCTCGTGCCTCTTCTCGTGCCTCGTGCCTCTTCTCGTGCCTCTTCTCGTGCCTCGTGCCTCTTCTCGTGCCTCTTCTCGTGCCTCTTCTCGTGCCTCATGCCTCTTCTCGTGCCTCTTCTCGTGCCTCTTCTCATGCCTCTTCTCGTGCCTCTTCTCATGCCTCTTCTCGTGCCTCTTCTCGTGCCTCTTCTCGTGCCTCTTCTCGTGCCTCTTCTCGTGCCTCGTGCCTCTTCTCGTGCCTCGTGCCTCTTCTCGTGCCTCGTGCCTCTTCTCGTGCCTCATGCCTCTTCTCGTGCCTCTTCTCGTGCCTCGTGCCTCTTCTCGTGCCTCTTCTCGTGCCTCGTGCCTCTTCTCGTGCCTCTTCTCGTGCCTCGTGCCTCTTCTCGTGCCTCGTGCCTCGTGCCTCTTCTCGTGCCTCGTGCCTCTTCTCGTGCCTCATGCCTCTTCTCGTGCCTCTTCTCGTGCCTCTTCTCATGCCTCCTCGTGCCTCTTCTCGTGCCTCTTCTCGTGCCTCTTCTCGTGCCTCTTCTCGTGCCTCTTCTCGTGCCTCATGCCTCTTCTCGTGCCTCTTCTCGTGCCTCATGCCTCTTCTCGTGCCTCTTCTCGTGCCTCATGCCTCTTCTCGTGCCTCTTCTCGTGCCTCATGCCTCTTCTCGTGCCTCTTCTCGTGCCTCTTCTCGTGCCTCTTCTCGTGCCTCTTCTCGTGCCTCTTCTCGTGCCTCTTCTCGTGCCTCTTCTCGTGCCTCTTCTCGTGCCTCTTCTCGTGCCTCTTCTCGTGCCTCATGCCTCTTCTCGTGCCTCTTCTCGTGCCTCATGCCTCTTCTCGTGCCTCTTCTCGTGCCTCTTCTCGTGCCTCTTCTCGTGCCTCTTCTCGTGCCTCTTCTCGTGCCTCATGCCTCTTCTTGTGCCTCTTCTCGTGCCTCATGCCTCTTCTCGTGCCTCTTCTCGTGCCTCTTCTCGTGCCTCATGCCTCTTCTCATGCCTCATGCCTCTTCTCATGCCTCTTCTCATGCCTCGTGCCTCTTCTCATGCCTCTTCTCGTGCCTCTTCTCATGCCTCATCTCGTGCCTCTCCCCCTGTAGGATACGTCAGGATGAAACGGCTCAGGTCTTCAAGCAGCAGTGACAGTTCTGACAATGAGAGTGAGTTCACTTTCTGCATAAACTTCATGACTTAAAACGACGTGATTGTTTTTTAATATTTTTTATACCTAGTACACAGTGCCTTCGGAAAGCATTAAGACCCCTGGACCTTTTCCACATTTTGTTACGTTACAGCCTTATTCAAAAATGCTGAGGGAATGTTATTTAATACAATCTACACACACTACCCCATAATAAAAAAGAGCGAACCAACTTTTTTTGACATTTTGATTGGACTCCACCTGTAGTAAATTCAATTGATTGGACATGGTTTGGAAAGGCACACACCTGTCAATATAAGGTCCCACAGTTGACAGTGCATGTCAGAGCAAGAACCAAGCCATGAGGCCGAAAGAATTGTCCGTAGTGCTCAGAGAGGATTGTGTCGATGGACCAGATCTGGAGAAGGGTACCAAAACATTTCTGCAGCATTGAAGGTCCCCAAGAACACAGGGGCCTCCAAATGGAAGTAGTTTGGAACCACCAAGACACTTCCTAGAACTGGCCGCCCAGGCAAACTGAGCAATCGGGAGAAGGACCTTGGTCAGGGAGGTGACCAAGAACCCGATGGTCACTCTGGAGCGCTGTCAGAGTTCCTCTGTGGAGATGGTTGTCCTTCTGGAAGGTTCTCCCATGTCTGCAGCACTCCACCAATCAGACCTTTATGGTAGAGTGGCCAGACAGAAGCCACTCCACCAATCAGACCTTTATGGTAGAGTGGCCAGACAGAAGCCACTCCACCAATCAGGCCTTTATGGTAGAGTGGCCAGTTGGAAGCCACTCCTCAGTAAAAGACACGACAGCCTGCTTGGAGTTTGCCAAAAGGCACCTAAAGACTCTCAGACCATGAGAAAAAAATATTCTCTGGTCTGATGAAACAAAGATGGAAATCTTTGGCCAGAATGCCAAGTGTCACATCTGGAGGAAACCTGGCACAATCCCTACAGTGAAGCATGCTGGTGGCAGCAGCATGCTGTGGGGATGTTTTTCAGGGACTGGGAGACTAGTCAGGATCAAGGGAAAGATGAACGGAGCAAAGTACACAGAGATCCTTGATGAAAACATGCTCCAGAGAGCTTAAGACCTGAGACTGGGCGGCGAAGGTTCACCTTCTAACAGGACACCGACCTTAAGCACACATCAAAGACAACGCTGGAGGGGCTTCGGGACAAGTCTCTGAATGTCCTTGAGTGGCCCAGACAGAGCCCAGACTTGAGCCCGATCTAACATCTCTGGAGAGACCTGAAAATAGCTGTGCAGCGATGCTCCCCATCCAACCTGACAGATCTTGAGAGGATCTGCAGAGAAGAATGGGAGAAACTCCCCAAATACAGGTGTGCCAAGTTATCTTCATACCCATGAAGACTGGAGGCTGTAATCGCTGCTAAAGGTGCTTCAACAAAGTGCTGAGTAAAGGGTCTGACTACTTATGGAAATGTGATATTTCAGTTTATTTTGTTTGATAAATTAGCAACCATTTCTAAAAACCTGTTTTTTGTTTTGACATTATGGGGTATTGTGTGTAGATTGAAGGGGGATACATATTACATTGTTACATTACAGCCAACTGAGACAAACTGAACAAGTTCCACAGACATGTGACTAACAGATATGGAAAATGGCTGTAATGTAACCAAATCTGGAAAAAAGTCAAGGGGTCTGAATACTTTCCGAAGTGTTTGTTGCATGTTTTTCATTTTCATCTTGACAAAAAAAAAAACAGGTCAAACATGTACCAGGGTTGGCTCAATTTGAAATGAAGCCAGTCAATTCAGCAAGATTTAAACATGTACCAGGGTTGGCTCAATTTGAAATGAAGCCAGTCAATTCAGGAAGATTTAAACATGTACCAGGGTTGGCTCAATTTGATATGAAGCCAGTCAATTCAGCAAGATTTAAACATGTACCAGGGTTGGCTCAATTTGATATGAAGCCAGTCAATTCAGCAAGATTTAAACATGTACCAGGGTTGGCTCAATTTGATATGAAGCCAGTCAATTCAGCAAGATTTAAACATGTACCAGGGTTGGCTCAATTTGAAATGAAGCCAGTCAATTCAGCAAGATTTAAACATGTACCAGGGTTGGCTCAATTTGATATGAAGCCAGTCAATTCAGCAAGATTTAAACATGTACCAGGGTTGGCTCAATTTGATATGAAGCCAGTCAATTCAGCAAGATTTAAACATGTACCAGGGTTGGCTCAATTTGATATGAAGCCAGTCAATTCAGCAAGATTTAAACATGTACCAGGGTTGGTTCAATTTGATATGAAGCCAGTCAATTCAGCAAGATTTAAAATGTTTGAAATAAATAGCTACTAAATTTCAGTTTATTGAAAAGCCATTGAAAATAAAGGACATTTTTTTCGATTGAATTGTAATTTTAGTTTACTTCCTGAAATGACTCCAATTAGAATTGACCCTGGTTTGTATGCCTTGTTCCTCTCTCAAACTCCCCTTTCCTTCAGGTCCTTCCACCTCATTCTGCTCCTCCAACAAGTATGGAAGCAAACCTGGAACCCCTGCTCCCATGCCCAAGAAACCAGCAGAGGTACAGTAAGAGAAGGACACTGTTTCCTGTCTATAGGCTGGTTCTCAGGTTGTTCCCTGATGACAACTCCATAGGGCTCTGGTCAATAGTAGTGCACCCTAGGGTAGAATGTCTGTCAGCCTGTTGATACCCCTCTCCTCCCACCCTAGGGTAGAATGTCTGTCAGCCTGTTGATACCCCTCTCCTCCCACCCTAGGGTAGAATGTCTGTCAGCCTGTTGATACCCCTCTCCTCCCCCCTAGGGTAGAATGTCTGTCAGCCTGTTGATACCCCTCTCCTCCCACCCTAGGGTAGAATGTCTGTCAGCCTGTTGATACCCCTCTCCTCCCACCCTAGGGTAGAATGTCTGTCAGCCTGTTGATACCCCTCTCCTCCCACCCTAGGGTAGAATGTCTGTCAGCCTGTTGATACCCCTCTCCTCCCACCCTAGGGTAGAATGTCTGTCAGCCTGTTGATACCCCTCTCCTCCCACCCTAGGGTAGAATGTCTGTCAGCCTGTTGATACCCCTCTCCTCCCACCCTAGGGTAGAATGTCTGTCAGCCTGTTGATACCCCTCTCCTCCCACCCTAGGGTAGAATGTCTGTCAGCCTGTTGATACCCCTCTCCTCCCACCCTAGGGTAGAATGTCTGTCAGCCTGTTGATACCCCTCTCCTCCCACCCTAGGGTAGAATGTCTGTCAGCCTGTTGATACCCCTCTCCTCCCACCCTAGGGTAGAATGTCTGTCAGCCTGTTGATACCCCTCTCCTCCCCCCCTAAGGTAGAATGTCTGTCAGCCTGTTGATACCCCTCTCCTCCCACCCTAGGGTAGAATGTCTGTCAGCCTGTTGATACCCCTCTCCTCCCACCCTAGGGTAGAATGTCTGTCAGCCTGTTGATACCCCTCTCCTCCCACCCTAGGGTAGAATGTCTGTCAGCCTGTTGATACCCCTCTCCTCCCACCCTAGGGTAGAATGTCTGTCAGCCTGTTGATACCCCTCTCCTCCCCCCTAGGGTAGAATGTCTGTCAGCCTGTTGATACCCCTCTCCTCCCACCCTAGGGTAGAATGTCTGTCAGCCTGTTGATACCCCTCTCCTCCCACCCTAGGGTAGAATGTCTGTCAGCCTGTTGATACCCCTCTCCTCCCACCCTAGGGTAGAATGTCTGTCAGCCTGTTGATACCCCTCTCCTCCCACCCTAGGGTAGAATGTCTGTCAGCCTGTTGATACCCCTCTCCTCCCACCCTAGGGTAGAATGTCTGTCAGCCTGTTGATACCCCTCTCCTCCCACCCTAGGGTAGAATGTCTGTCAGCCTGTTGATACCCCTCTCCTCCCCCCCTAAGGTAGAATGTCTGTCAGCCTGTTGATACCCCTCTCCTCCCCCCTAGGGTAGAATGTCTGTCAGCCTGTTGATACCCCTCTCCTCCCTCCCTAGGGTAGAATGTCTGTCAGCCTGTTGATACCCCTCTCCTCTCTCCCTAGGGTAGAATGTCTGTCAGCCTGTTGATACCCCTCTCCTCCTCTCTAGGGTAGAATGTCTGTCAGCCTGTTGATACCCCCTCTCCTCTCTCCCTAGGGTAGAATGTCTGTCAGCCTGTTGATACCCCTCTCCTCCCTCCCTAGGGTAGAATGTCTGTCAGCCTGTTGATACCCCTCTCCTCTCTCCCTAGGGTAGAATGTCTGTCAGCCTGTTGATACCCCTCCCTCCCCCCTAAGGTAGAATGTCTGTCAGCCTGTTGATACCCCTCTCCTCCCACCCTAGGGTAGAATGTCTGTCAGCCTGTTGATACCCCTCTCCTCCCACCCTAGGGTAGAATGTCTGTCAGCCTGTTGATACCCCTCTCCTCCCACCCTAGGGTAGAATGTCTGTCAGCCTGTTGATACCCCTCTCCTCCCACCCTAGGGTAGAATGTCTGTCAGCCTGTTGATACCCCCTCTCCTCTCTCCCTAGGGTAGAATGTCTGTCAGCCTGTTGATACCCCTCTCCTCCCTCCCTAGGGTAGAATGTCTGTCAGCCTGTTGATACCCCTCTCCTCTCTCCCTAGGGTAGAATGTCTGTCAGCCTGTTGATACCCCTCTCCTCCCCCCCTAAGGTAGAATGTCTGTCAGCCTGTTGATACCCCTCTCCTCCCACCCTAGGGTAGAATGTCTGTCAGCCTGTTGATACCCTCTCCTCCCACCCTAGGGTAGAATGTCTGTCAGCCTGTTGATACCCCTCTCCTCCCACCCTAGGGTAGAATGTCTGTCAGCCTGTTGATACCCCTCTCCTCCCACCCTAGGGTAGAATGTCTGTCAGCCTGTTGATACCCCTCTCCTCCCCCCCTAAGGTAGAATGTCTGTCAGCCTGTTGATACCCCTCTCCTCCCCCCTAGGGTAGAATGTCTGTCAGCCTGTTGATACCCCTCTCCTCCCTCCCTAGGGTAGAATGTCTGTCAGCCTGTTGATACCCCTCTCCTCTCTCCCTAGGGTAGAATGTCTGTCAGCCTGTTGATACCCCTCTCCTCCTCTCTAGGGTAGAATGTCTGTCAGCCTGTTGATACCCCCTCTCCTCTCTCCCTAGGGTAGAATGTCTGTCAGCCTGTTGATACCCCTCTCCTCCCTCCCTAGGGTAGAATGTCTGTCAGCCTGTTGATACCCCTCTCCTCTCTCCCTAGGGTAGAATGTCTGTCAGCCTGTTGATACCCCTCTCCTCCCCCCCTAAGGTAGAATGTCTGTCAGCCTGTTGATACCCCTCTCCTCCCCCCTAGGGTAGAATGTCTGTCAGCCTGTTGATACCCCTCTCCTCCCTCCCTAGGGTAGAATGTCTGTCAGCCTGTTGATACCCCTCTCCTCTCTCCCTAGGGTAGAATGTCTGTCAGCCTGTTGATACCCCTCTCCTCCTCTCTAGGGTAGAATGTCTGTCAGCCTGTTGATACCCCTCTCCTCCTCTCTAGGGTAGAATGTCTGTCAGCCTGTTGATACCCCCTCTCCTCTCTCCCTAGGGTAGAATGTCTGTCAGCCTGTTGATACCCCTCTCCTCCCTCCCTAGGGTAGAATGTCTGTCAGCCTGTTGATACCCCTCTCCTCTCTCCCTAGGGTAGAATGTCTGTCAGCCTGTTGATACCCCTCTCCTCCCTCCCTAGGGTAGAATGTCTGTCAGCCTGTTGATACCCCTCTCCTCTCTCCCTAGGGTAGAATGTCTGTCAGCCTGTTGATACCCCCTCTCCTCTCTCCCTAGGGTAGAATGTCTGTCAGCCTGTTGATACCCCCTCTCCTCCCTCCCTAGGGTAGAATGTCTGTCAGCCTGTTGATACCCCTCTCCTCCCACCCTAGGGTAGAATGTCTGTCAGCCTGTTGATACCCCTCTCCTCCTCTCTCCCTAGGGTAGAATGTCTGTCAGCCTGTTGATACCCCCTCTCCTCCCTCCCTAGGGTAGAATGTCTGTCAGCCTGTTGATACCCCTCTCCTCCCACCCTAGGGTAGAATGTCTGTCAGCCTGTTGATACCCCTCTCCTCCCACCCTAGGGTAGAATGTCTGTCAGCCTGTTGATACCCCTCTCCTCCCACCCTAGGGTAGAATGTCTGTCAGCCTGTTGATACCCCTCTCCTCCCTCCCTAGGGTAAAATGTCTGTCAGCCTGTTGATACCCCTCTCCTCCTCTCTAGGTGTTCAGGAAAGACCTGATTAGTGCCATGAAGCTGCCAGACTCTCACCATGTCTCCCCTGAAGACTATTACCTGCTGGGGGACACCTGGAGACAGGAGTGGGAGAAGGGGGTGCAGGTGCCCGCCTTCCCTGAAACCATCCCACACGCCTCTATCAGGTAACCCTCCCACACACCTCTATCAGGTAACCCTCCCACACACCTCTATCAGGTAACCCTCCCACACACCTCTATCAGGTAACCCTCCCACACACCTCTATCAGGTAACCCTCCCACACACCTCTATCAGGTAACCCTCCCACACACCTCTGTCAGGTAACCCTCCCACACACCTCTGTCAGGTAACCCTCCCACACACCTCTATCAGGTAACCCTCCCACACACCTCTATCAGGTAACCCTCCCACACACCTCTATCAGGTAACCCTCCCACACACCTCTATCAGGTAACCCTCCCACACACCTCTATCAGGTAACCCTCCCACACACCTCTATCAGGTAACCCTCCCACACACCTCTATCAGGTAACCCTCCCACGTGAAAGTACAGACTGGTGTCTCCAAGTGGCCACATCTCTCCAGACTGTGCACAGCTCCTAAGTAATTTCAATATACTTTTATGATTAAAAAAATAGTCTTCAGCTATAAAGTATTTTTTTTGCTGTGCAGTTGAGGAACTAGAGTAAGCACACTTGTAGTGGTTTGGAACACAGCCTGTTTGGTTTGGAACACAGCCCTGCATCCCTGTCTGTTTGGTTTGGAACACAGCCCTGCATCCCTGCCTGTTTGGTTTGGAACACAGCCCTGCATCCCTGCCTGTTTGGTTTGGAACACACCCCTGCATCCCTGCCTGTTTGGTTTGGAACACAGCCCTGCATCCCTGCCTGTTTGGTTTGGAACACAGCCCTGCATCCCTGCCTGTTTGGTTTGGAACACAGCCCTGCAAACACACAACTACTGTTGTTTACACAATCCACAAATTGTCTACTTATAAATGTGGGCATAATTTGGAAGCTTGTCCTATTGCCAACATGACGAGATAAATGATCAAATACTATCTTACAGTTTTAGGCATTCACAAGGCAATTCAGAGAAGCAGGTTGTAATTTTGGTGTCATGCGTGCATTCCTATGCGATGTGTGGTCAGCGCCAAATGTTCTTCACAATACACACACAGGCTCATCCTGTTCAGGACAGGCCAGGGTACGACGCCGTGTCATCCTGTTCAGGACAGGCCAGGGTACGACGCCGTGTCATCCTGTCCAGGACAGGCCAGGGTACGACGCCGTGTCATCCTGTCCAGGACAGGCCAGGGTACGACGCCGTGTCAGGACAGGCCAGGGTACGACGCCGTGTCAGGACAGGCCAGGGTACGACGCCGTGTCAGGACAGGCCAGGGTACGACGCCGTGTCAGGACAGGCCAGGGTACGACGCCGTGTCAGGACAGGCCAGGGTACGACGCCGTGTCAGGACAGGCCAGGGTACGACGCCGTGTCAGGACAGGCCAGGGTACGACGCCGTGTCAGGACAGGCCAGGGTACGACGCCGTGTCAGGACAGGCCAGGGTACGACGCCGTGTCAGGACAGGCCAGGGTACGACGCCGTGTCAGGACAGGCCAGGGTACGACGCCGTGTCAGGACAGGCCAGGGTACGACGCCGTGTCAGGACAGGCCAGGGTACGACGCCGTGTCAGGACAGGCCAGGGTACGACGCCGTGTCAGGACAGGCCAGGGTACGACGCCGTGTCAGGACAGGCCAGGGTACGACGCCGTGTCAGGACAGGCCAGGGTACGCGCCGTGTCAGGACAGGCCAGGGTACGACGCCGTGTCAGGACAGGCCAGGGTACGACGCCGTGTCAGGACAGGCTCCCCCGACAGCGAGGCAAAGACAGGTCTTCTGTGACAGGGTACGACGCCGTGTCAGGCCAGGGTACGACGCCGTGTCAGGACAGGGTACGACGCAGTGTCAGGACAGGCTAGGGTACGACGCCGTGTCAGGACAGGGTAACTGTACATCAAACATAGGGATCATAAACGTTGACACTGTATGACATGAGTCACATTTGGACTTGTGTTTGGACGTGTGTTTGGACGTGTGTTTGGACGTGTGTTATAAACATAAACGTCTCATCTTTTCTCATCTTTTCAAAATACGTAGAGTCCTCGTAATTTACAGCAATTCCCTCACTCAAAGTGTGCAAAAGTTGCCCAATTAGCGGGACGGATGGGGGAACTTCTTGTGCTCTAGTTCAGAACAGCTGTCAGGCAAAACCCATACAGCGCTGTGAAGCTCAGAGCCTGAGCATGTTACTGTACAGCCACTGCGTTCCAATTTCAGTGCTTCTCAGTGTCCAGGTCTGCCGTTATCAACCTGTGTATGGGTATGATTGTAGAGTGTTATTGGTTCTCTGTTTGTCTGGGTACTGTACGACTTGGGGGCGGCAGGGTAGCCTAGTGGCTAGGCCATTGGACTAGTAACCGGAAGGTTGCAAGTTCAAATCCCCAAGCTGACAAGGTTCTGCCCCTGAACAGGCAGTTAACCCACTGTTCCCAGGCCGTCATTGGAAATAAGAATTTGTTCTTAACTGACTTGCCTAGTAAAATAAAGGTAAAATAAAAATAATAAACTTCCCAAACTGCCAGTGATTCCTGACAATTGTTTGTGTCTGTAGGAACATAGCGGAGAAGCCTAAGGAGGTGTTGTTCACCCTACAGAAGAGGTATATCCAGTGTTGGAGCCAGGCCTCTACAGAGACGGGTTACGTTAACATCAAGGAGCTGGCTGAGGCCATGTGCTCTTATGACCTGGATAACATGGACCTCTACTGGCTGCAGGCACTCAACGCTGAGCTGGAACACATGGGTAAGGACTCAACGCTGAGCTGGAACACATGGGTAAGAGCTAGGACACATGGGTAAGGACTCAACGCCGAGCTGGAACACATGGGTAAGGACTCAACGCTGAGCTGGAACACATGGGTAAGGACTCAACACTGAGCTGGAACACATGGGTAAGGACTCAACGCTGAGCTGGAACACACGGGTAAGGACTCAACACTGAGCTGGAACACATGGGTAAGGACTCAACACTGAGCTGGAACACATGGGTAAGGACTCAACACTGAGCTGGAACACATGGGTAAGGACTCAACACTGAGCTGGAACACATGGGTAAGGACTCAACGCTGAGCTGAAACACATGGGTAAGAGCTAGGACACATGGGTAAGAGCTAGGACACATGGGTAAGGACTCAACACTGAGCTGGAACACATGGGTAAGGACTCAACGCTGAGCTGGGACACATGGGTAAGAGCTAGGACACATGGGTAAGGACTCAACGCTGAGCTGGAACACATTGCTGAGCTAGGACACATGGGTTAGGAACACATTGCTGAGCTGGAACACATGGGTAAGGACTCAACGCTGAGCTGGAACACATGGGTAAGGACTCAACGCTGAGCTGGGACACATGGGTAAGGACTCAACGCTTAGCTGGGACACATGGGTAAGAGCTAGGACACATGGGTAAGGAACACATTGCTGAGCTGGAACACATTGCTGAGCTAGGACACATGGGTTAGGAACACATTGCTGAGCTAGGACACATGGGTTAGGAACACATTGCTGAGCTAGGACACATGGGTTAGGAACACATTGCTGAGCTAGGACACATGGGTTAGGAACACATTGCTGAGCTAGGACACATGGGTAAGGAACACATTGCTGAGCTAGGACACATGGGTTAGGAACACATTGCTGAGCTAGGACACATGGGTTAGGAACACATTGCTGAGCTAGGACACATGGGTTAGGAACACATTGCTGAGCTAGGACACATGGGTTAGGAACATATTGCTGAGCTAGGACACATGGGTTAGGAACACATTGCTGAGCTAGGACACATGGGTTAGGAACACATTGCTGAGCTAGGACACATGGGTTAGGAACACATTGCTGAGCTAGGACACATGGGTTAGGAACACATTGCTGAGCTAGGACACATGGGTTAGGAACACATCCACATACTTGCGTAGATTCGGTTTGCTCCCAGCAGAACTCTGCTAGGCGACGCGAATGTCTGTGTTCGCATACTCCCTTAAAAGACCTCGCTTGAATAACAAGATAAGAAGTGGTAATTTGACTGTTTGTCCCTCTTGAGACGCCGTAGCAGCAACACAGACTATACTACTTCCTCAATAGTCCAAATGAATCTAAGATGAATACATCAGGTATGAATTTAGACTTTTTTGCATAGTAGGTCATATTCATTCTATTTTACATTAAAGATATTTGGTCAAGTATTTTTCAAGTGAAAACTACTATTTGCTTTTTGAATGACGACAAACAATGAATTCAAGAAAACCCATCCATAGTGCCTACACCTACTAGGAGTAGTACTGTTGACCAATCACAGACAAGGGGCAGGGGGACGGGCTTCACACCTCCACCTTCCAGGGGACGAGCCAACTGTTATTCTGTCTCTCAGGGGAGGGTCCCGGGGACGAGCCAACTGTTATTCTGTCTCTCAGGGGAGGGTCCCGGGGACGAGCCAACTGTTATTCTGTCTCTCAGGGGAGGGTCCCGGGGACGAGCCAACTGTTATTCTGTCTCTCAGGGGAGGGTCCCGGGGACGAGCCAACTGTTATTCTGTCTCTCAGGGGAGGGTCCAGGGGACGAGCCAACTGTTATTCTGTCTCTCAGGGGAGGGTCCCGGGGACGAGCCAACTGTTATTCTGTCTCTCAGGGGAGGGTCCCGGGGACGAGCCAACTGTTATTCTGTCTCTCAGGGGAGGGTCCCGGGGACGAGCCAACTGTTATTCTGTCTCTCAGGGGAGGGTCCCGGGGACGAGCCAACTGTTATTCTGTCTCTCAGGGGAGGGTCCCGGGGACGAGCCAACTGTTATTCTGTCTCTCAGGGGAGGGTCCCGGGGACGAGCCAACTGTTATTCTGTCTCTGTGTCTAACTGTTTGTCTAACTGTGTTACGTCATTCCCCAGGGGAGGGGCCTGTAGACGAGCTGACAATGGAGCGCACCATGGAGGCATTGGAGCGTCATTGCCATGACAACATGAACCACGCCATCGACACGGTAGAAGGGCTGGGCATCGAGTATGACGAGGATGTCATCTGTGACGTGTGTCGCTCCCCCGACAGCGAGGAAGGCAACGACATGGTCTTCTGTGACAAATGTAACATCTGTGTTCATCAGGTAGGAACCTGACCACCTGATGACTATAGAAATGTAATACTAATGATAAACTGGGTGGTCCCTGAATGCTGATTGGCTGACAGCCATGGTATATCAGACCGTATACCACAGTTATGACGAAACATTTATTTTTACTGCTCTAATTATGTTGGTAACCAGTTTATAATAGCAATAAGGCACCTTGGCGGTTTGTGGTATATGGCCAAGGGCTAATAATAATAATAATAATATATGCCATTTAGCAGACGCTTTTATCCAAAGCGACTTACAGTCATGTGTGCATACATTCTATGTATGGGTGGTCCCGGGGATCGAACCCACTACCCTGGCGTTACAAGCGCCATGCTCTACCAACTGAGCTACAGAAGGCTAAGGGCTGTGGTATATTGCCGTGGTATATTGGTCATATACCACACCTCATTGGGCCTTATTGCTTAAATATACTCTGAGCAGTGGAGGCTCCTCAGCAGAGGACGGGGAGGACTATCCTCCTTAGTGAATTTGGTGAAGTCATTTTTAGATAAAACTTATACTAAATATATTCACGTCACCACATAATTGATTTAAAACACACTGTTTTGCAATAGTCTACAGTAGCCTCAACAGCACTCTGTATGGTAGCACCATGGTGTAGCCGGAGGACAGCTAGCTTCCGTCCTCATCTGGGTACATTGACTACAAAACCTAGGAGTCTCATGGTTCTCATGGTTCTCACCCCCTCCATAGATTTACACAGTAATTATGACAACTTCCAGAGTAAGTCCTCCATCCTATCGGAGCTCTTGCAGCATGAACTGACATGTTGTCCACCCAATCAAAGGATCAGAGAATGACTCTAGTACTGAAAGCATAAGCTACAGCTAGCTAGCACTGCAGTGCATAAAATGTGTTGAGTAGTTGACTCAAAGAGAGAGGAAGACAATAGTTGAACCGTTTTGAACGAATACATTGCTTCAAAAAGCTTTTGTTTTTACAGATGTTTTGCCTCCGGGGCCTGCCGGTATAACTACTAAACTGCTTACTGACTGTACACTGTACTGCATGTTTTTAGCGGGTTTTTAACACATTAGTTCTATTAGCTATGTTGACTATGACGTTACTTTAGCAAATATGGTGACAACGATGTAGGCTGTGTGTAGCGGTTATGATATGAATGTTTTTGGTAAGGATTTTTCGCCTGGTCACAGACAGCTGATGTGTTGTATATTGAAGTCTATAAGTGAAGGGAAACGGTGAGAGGAGGAGAGCGCGTAGAGGTCGAGAAGGAATACAACGTGGCTGCTATGAAAGTGAACTGTGTTTACGTGTGATCAGGGGTGTATTCATTCCGCCTATTCTGTTGAAAAACATTTCTTAAACGGAAGCAAACAAAATGAGGATAAACATACCTGAATTTGGCCTAGCTGTTGGACTAATGCTTACTCCCTAGATCAGCTAGATGCAGGCAAGCGCGTGCAAGGCGCTATTGAATGTATGACTGTCTGACACCTCAAATTTGTCTCAACTTCTGTGCATCTACATTGTAAACTTTCATTCATTATGCTAGGTTGTAGTAACCTCATGATGGGTATAGCGGAAATTAGAGTATCATGTAGTAGCATGAACCTATCACTGTTAAATTGAGCTGGGTGAATGGAATATGAATGACAGTCATCCAATATGCTGTAATAGAAATTAGGCCATGCTCATGAAAAAATACTATTAATCGTCCTCCCTCATCTTAAACATCACCGACTGACAGTGAATTAAATATAAAGGCAACATGCAACAATTTCAGAGATTTTACTGAGTTACAGTTAAAATAATGAAATCAGTCAATTCATTAGACCCTAATCTATGCACTTAAATATCAAATGGAGGTCGCTTTTCCCATTGTTCATTCTCATGCCAGCCAGGTAGGCTATACTCCTGTTGTAAAGACAAGCAATGTGCTTAATATTAGGAAAGTTGAGAAGTAAATATAGTAGGCCTGGCCTATAGAAAGCTGGTAGGATCCTCCTCTTTTTATTAGAGGCCATCACTCTGTTTTCTCGCGCATGTGCATAGCCTATAGAAATGTTGTGTAACATGAGCTCATGGGCTCTCATCAAGTGTTTGATTAGATTTTAGGTCTCATTTGCATTGATGTCAGAGTGATTAGAGGGAGAATAGAGTGCTGAGTACCAGGCAGTTAGCAAGTTTGGAAGGTTACAAATGACCATCAGTAGCATTAGAGCTTTGGAGAAGCCTAATTACCGTGACTTGACTGCCTTCATGACGTGACTGGCGGTGTGGTGGTAATACGGTCAAATGAGAGCGAGAAGCTTTTTGTGCGTATGGAACATTTCTGGGATCTTTTATATCAGCTTGGAACCAACACTTCATGTGTTACGTTACGTGTTGTTCGGTATAGATGAGTGCATCTAATAAACTGGCCACGGAGTATATTTCGTTTTGAGGAGGGCAACGTCGTGGTCTTCTGTGACAAGGCAACATCTGTTTACCAGGTAGGAATCTATGTCCTCATTTAGTATGGCTGTTGAAGGGGCCGTCTGTCTCTCTCCTGCCCCCCCCTGCCCAGGCGTGTTATGGTATAGTGAAGATACCATGTGTAGTCCTAACTCTCTCTCTCCCTCTCCCCTCTCTCCCCTCTCTCCCTCCCCCTGCCCCCCCCCTACCCAGGTGTGTTATGGTATAGTGAAGATACCATGTGTAGTCCTAACTCTCTCTCTCCCTCTCCCTCTCCCCTCTCTCCCCTCTCTCTCCCTCCCCCTCCCCCCCCCCTACCCAGGTGTGTTATGGTATAGTGAAGATACCATGTGTAGTCCTAAATCTCTCTCTCTCCCCCCCCAGGCGTGTTATGGTATAGTGAAGGTACCAGATGGTAACTGGCTGTGCAGGACGTGTGTCCTGGGCATCGACCCCCAGTGTCAGCTGTGCCCCATCAAGGGAGGGGCGATGAAGGCTACGCGGGCGGGCACCAAGTGGGCACACGTCAGCTGTGCCCTGTGGATCCCTGAGGTAAAGGATGACTTCCGATTTACACCCAATTGCCTTTATAAACTCAGCAAAACAAGAAACGTCCTCTCACTTTCAACTGCGTTTATTTTCAGTGTAAATATTTGTATGAACATAACAAGATTCAACAACTGAGACATGAACTGAACAAGTTCCACAGACATGTGACTAACAGAAATGGAATAATGTGTCCCTGAACAAAGGGGGGTCAAAAAGTAACGGTCAGTATCTGGTGTGGCCACCAGCTGCATTAAGTACTGCAGTTTTTTTTTTTTTACCTTTATTTTACTAGGCAAGTCAGTTAAGAACAAATTCTTATTTTCAATGACGGCCTAGGAACAGTGGGTTAACTGCCTGTTCAGGGGCAGAACGACAGATTTGTACCTTGTCAGCTCGGGGGTTCGAACTTGCAACCTTTCGGTTACTAGTCCAACGCTCTAACCACTAGGCTACCCTGCCGCCCCAGTGCATCTCCTCCTCATGGACTGCACCAGATTTGCTAGTTCTTGCTGTGAGATGTTAAAAAAAATAAACCTCACTCTTCTACCAAGGCACCTGCAAGTTCACGGACACTTCTGGGGGGAATGGCAGAACACTGACATTCCTGTCTTGCAGGAAATTACGCTCAGAACGAGCAGTATGGCTGGTGGCATTGTCATGCTGGAGGGTCATGTCAGGATGAGCCTGCAGGAAGAGTACCGCATGAGGGAGGAGGATGTCTTCCCTGTAACGCACAGCGTTGAGATTTCCTGTAATGACAACAAGCTCAGTCTGATGATGCTGTGACACACCGCCCCAGACCATGACGGACCCTCCACCTCCAAATTGATCCCGCTCCAGAGTACAGGCCTCGGTGTAACGCTCATTCCCTCGAATGATAAACGCGAATCTGACCATCACCCCATATGAGACAACCGCAGCTCGTCAGTGAAGAGCACTTTTTGCCAGTCCTGTCTTGTCCAGCGACGGTGGGTTTGTGCCCATCGGCGACGTTGTTGCCGGTGATGTCTGTTGAGGACCTGCCTTACAACAGGCCTACAAGCCCTCAGTCCAGCCTCTCTCAGCCTATTGCAGACAGTCTGAGCACTGATGGAGGGATTGTGGCAGTTGTTGCCATCCTGTACCTGTCCCGCAGATGTGATGTTCGGATGTACCGATCCTGTGCAGGTGTTGTTACACGTGGTCTGCCACTGAGGACGATCAGCTGTCCTTCCTGTCTCCCTGTAGCGCTGTCTTAGGCGTCTCACAGTACAATTTGGGTTCCCAGTAGATTACAGCGGTGATAGACAGAGAGGTGGATAAAACGTGAACACCTTCAACATGTTGACACATTTTACTCCAACATCAGTAGACCGGAGCTAAAAGGCAAAGGAACAACACCATCTCCCCTCAGCATTCAAGCTGTCCTTGGCAGCTGATTCTGACCGGGACAAATACATTACAAGAGTGATAGGTAGGCTATGTTTATATGTTTAGTCTTTGGGCGCATATCCGCAGCTATAAACCAATTCTCAGTAGTTGAGAATAAGGGGTTTCAGCACCCTGATAAAGTGCTCAAGCCACATTATAAACTTCCCTCTTGCACCCATTTCAGCAAACCGGTGTGGTATCCTCTCTATATAAACAAGCCAAACCGGTGTGGTATCCTCTCTATATAAACAAGCCAAACCGGTGTGGTATCCTCTCTATATAAACAAGCCAAACCGGTGTGGTATCCTCTCTATATAAACAAGCCAAACCGGTGTGGTATCCTCTCTATATAAACAAGCCAAACCGGTGTGGTATCCTCTCTATATAAACAAGCCAAACTGGTGTGGTATCCTCTCTATATAAACAAGCCAAACTGGTGTGGTATCCTCTCTATATAAACAAGCCAAACCGGTGTGGTATCCTCTCTATATAAACAAGCCAAAACGGTGTGGTATCCTCTCTATATAAACAAGCCAAACCGGTGTGGTATCCTCTCTATATAAACAAGCCAAACCGGTGTGGTATCCTCTCTATATAAACAAGCCAAACCGGTGTAGTAACATGCTTTGTTTCAGGGAATCATGGCTCTCTCCGGATATACTGTCCATACAGCCAGCTGGGTTCTCAGTACATCGCGCAGACAGGAATAAAGAACTCTCCAGGAAGAAGAAAGGCGGGTGGTGTATGTTTCATGACCGTAGTACCTCCCAAGAGAATTCTCTTTGGTTATAGTCACAGCCGTGTATATTCCCCTCAAGCAGATACCACGACGGCCCTCAAATAACTAACCTGTACTTTATGCAAACTCAAAATCATATATCCTGAGGCTGCATTTATTGTAGCTGGGGATTTTAACAAAGAAAATTTGAGGAAAAAGCTACCAAAGTTCTATCAAAACACTGCCTGTAGTACTGCACCAAAAACTCTTGATCATTGTTGTTACTCCCCCTTCCTGGATGGCTTCAAGGCCCTCTCTTTGGCAAATCAGATCACCACTCCACTCTGCTCCTCCCTTCCTATAGGCAGAAACTCAAACAGGAAGTACCTGTGCTAAGGCCTATTCAATGCTGGTCTGACCAATCAGAACCCACGCTTCAAGATTGTTTTGATCACGCGGACTGGAATATGTTCCGGGTAGCCTCCGAGAATAACATTGACAAATACACAGATGCGGTGACTGAGTTCTTTAGGAAGTGACTGAGTTTATCAGGAAGTGTATAGGAGCTGTTGTACCCACTGTGACTATTAAAACCTACTCAAACGAGAAACTGTGGATAGATGGCAGCATTCGTGCAAAACTGAAAGCACGAACCACCGTATTTAACCACGGCAAGGTGACTGGGAATATGGTTGAATACAAAGTGTAGTTATTCCCTCCGTAAGGCAATCAAACAGGCTAAACGTCAGTACAGAGACAAGGTGGAGTCGCAATTTAACGACTCCGTCACGAGACTTATATCGAAAATCAAATCAAGAGTCGGCTTTCTATTCCGCAACAAAGCCTCCTTCACTCACGCTGCCAAGCTTACCCTAGTAAAACTGACTATCCTACCGATCCTCGACTTCGGCGATGTCATCTACAAAATCGCTTCCAACACTCTACTCAGCAAACTGGATGCAGTTTATCACAGTGCCATCCGTTTTGTCACTAAAGCACCTTATACTACCCACCACTGCGACTTGTATGCTCTGGTCGGCTGGCCCTCGCTACATATTCGTCGCCAGACCCACTGGCTCCAGGTCATCTACAAGGCCATGCTAGGTAAAGCTCCGCCTTATCTCAGTTCACTGGTTACGATGGCAACACCCATCCGTAGCACGCGATCCAGCAGGTGTATCTCACTGATCATCCCTAAAGCCAACACCTCATTCGGCCGCCTTTCGTTCCAGTACTCTGCTGCCTGTGACTGGAACGAATTGCAAAAATCGCTGAAGTTGGAGACTTTTATCTCTCTCACCAACTTCAAACATCAGCTATCTGAGAAGCTAACCGATCGCTGCAGCTGTACATAATCTATTGGTAAATAGCCCACCCATTTTCACCTACCTCATCCCCACAGTTTTTATTTATTTACTTTTCTGCTCTTTTGCACACCAATATCTCTACCTGTACATGATCATCTGATCATTTATCACTCCAGTGTTAATCTGCAATATTGTAATTATTCGCCTACCCGCCTACCTCCTTATGCCTTTTGTACACATTGTATATAGACTCTGTGTTATTGACTTGTTAATTGTTTACTCCATGTGTAACTCTGTGTTGTCTGTTCACACCGCTATGCTTTATCTTGGCCAGGTCGCAGTTGCAAATGAGAACTTGTTCTCAACTAGCCTACCTGGTTAAATAAAGGTGAAATAAAAAATAAATAAAATAAAAAATATTGCACAGTCTACAGAAAATCACGGATTACAATGGGAAAACCAGCCACGTCTCAAACACCGTCTTGCTCCCGGACAAGCTAAACACCTTCTTCTCTCGCTTTGAGGATAACACAGTGCCACCGACGTCTTGCTCTGGACAAGCTAAACACCTTCTTCACATTTAAGCGTGTTAACCCTCGCAAGACTGCTGGCCCAGAAGGCATCCCTAGTCACGTCCTCGGAGCATGCACAGACCAGCTGGCTGGAGTGTTTACAGACATATTCAATCTCTCCCTATCCCAGTCTGCTGGCCCCACATGCTTCAAGATGGCCACCATTGTTCCTGTACCCAAGAAGGCAAAGGTAACTGAACTAAATGACTATCGCCCCGTAGCACTCACTTCTGTTATCATGAAGTGCTTTGAGAGACTAGTTAAGGATCATATCACCTCCCCTACCTGAAATCCTAGACCCCCCCACTTCAATTTGCTTACATTCCTAATAGATCCACAGACGACGCAATCGCCATCGCTATAGACAAGAAGGATATCTATGTAAAAATGCTGTTCATTGACACTAGCTCAGCCTTCAACACCATAGTACCCTCCAAGCTCATCATTAAGCTTGGTGCCCTCGGTCTCAACCCTGCCCTGTACAACTGGGTCCTGGACTTCCTGATGGGCCGCCCACAGGTGGTGAAGGAAGGAAACGACACCACTACTACGCCAATCAACACTGGGGCCCCACAAGAGTGTGTTCTCAGACCTCTCCTGTATTCCCTGTTCACCCATGACTGCGTGGCCACGCACGCCTCCAATTCAATCACCAAGTTTGCAGGTGACACAACGGTAGTAGGCCTGATTACCAACAATGACGAGACTGCTTACAGGGAGGAGGTGAGGCCTCTCGGAGTGTGGCGTCAGGAAAGTAATCTCTCACTCAATGTCAACTAAACAAAGGAGATGATCGTGGACTTCAGGAAACAGCAGAGGGAGCAGCCCCCTATCCACATCGACGGGACAACAGTGGAGAAGGTGTAAAGTTTGAAGTTCCTCGGCGTACAAATCACGGATAAACTGAATTGGTCCACTCACACTGACGGTGTGGTGAAGAAGGCGCAACAGTGCTTCTTCAACCTCAGGAGGCTGAAGAAATTGGCTTGTCACCAAAACACTCAGATGCACAATTGAGGACTTCCTGTCAGGCTGTATCACTGCCTGCCCTACAGGACACCTACAGTCCTACAGGACAGCACCCGTTGTCACAGAAAGACAAAAAGTTCAAGGACAACCACTCGAGCCACTACCTGTTCACCCCGCTATCATCCAGAAGGCGAGGTCAGTACAGCTGCATCAAAGCAAGGACCAAGAGACTGCCTGTTCACCCTGCTATCATCCAGAAGGCGAGGTCAGTACAGCTGCATCAAAGCTGGGACCGAGAGACTGCCTGTTCACCCCGCTATCATCCAGAAGGCGAGGTCAGTACAGCTGCATCAAAGCTGGGACCGAGAGACTGCCTGTTCACCCCGCTATCATCCAGAAGGCGAGGTCAGTACAGCTGCATCAAAGCTGGGACCGAGAGACTGCCTGTTCACCCCGCTATCATCCAGAAGGCTATCATCCAGAAGGCGAGGTCAGTACAGCTGCATCAAAGCTGGGACCGAGAGACTGCCTGTTCACCCCGCTATCATCCAGAAGGCGAGGTCAGTACAGCTGCATCAAAGCTGGGACCGAGAGACTGCCTGTTCACCCTGTTCATCCAGAAGGCGAGGTCCAGCTGCATCATCCAGAGACTGCCTGTTCACCCCGCTATCATCCAGAAGGCGAGGTCAGTACAGCTGCATCAAAGCTGGGACCGAGAGAAGCTGTTTTTCAGTCTCTCTCAAGTTCATCAGATTGTTAAATAGCCATCACCAGCCAGCTACACTGGTTACTCAAACCTGCATATGAGTCTCTGCTGCCCCATATACATAGACATGGAGTCACTGGCCACTTTAATAATGTTTACATACTGCTTTACTCATTTCATATGTATATACTTTATTTTAGTCAATGCCACTGCTACTTTGCTCGTCTTAATATTTCTATAATTCTTAATTCCGTTCTTTTACTTTTACATGTGTGTATTGTTGTGAATTGTTAGATATTACTACACTGTTGGAGATAGGAACACAAGCATTTAGTTAGATACTACTGCACTGTTGGAGCTAGGAACACAAGCATTTAGTTAGATACTACTGCACTGTTGGAGCTAGGAACACAAGCATTTAGTTAGATACTACTGCACTGTTGGAGCTAGGAACACAAGCATTTAGTTAGATACTACTGCACTGTTGGAGCTAGGAACACAAGCATTTAGTTAGATACTACTGCACTGCTAGAAACACAAGCATTTCGCTAAATTTGTGTATGTGACCAATAGAATGCGGTTTTATTTGAGTGGGGGGATGTAATGCCCTACAGATACGCCCCCTTTAAGAGAGTCACAAGTGGGAAGCTGGCACAGGAGGCAGTGTCATGCTGCGTTCGTAACCAAGATGGAAGTGGGAAGCTGGCACAGGAGGCAGTGTCATGCTGCGTTCGTAACCAAGATGGAAGTGGGAAGCTGGCACAGGAGGCAGTGTCATGCTGCGTTCGTAACCAAGATGGAAGTGGGAAGCTGGCACAGGAGGCAGTGTCATGCTGCGTTCGTAACCAAGATGGAAGTGGGAAAATAACACATACGACTGAAATCCGCTGACGCCCCTCCAACTGGTAATTACTAGTGGGGAAACTGTCATCCTGAGCTCACACCTCTCCCACATGGTGACCTCTGACCTCATCTAAGGAAATGACCTCGATAACAGCATTTTCGGCAGTTGAACACAACAAAAATCAATGGATTAATGTGTTTTTCAACATTTATAATTTGGTTACAATCATGATAGCTGTACTTTTGGTTTATGGTTGACGCAGCTTCAAATCACATGAATGTATCCAGCTGGTATTTTCGACAGCTGGTAAATTCCCACCATCCACATGGTTACAAACGCAGCGTCTGAGTGGAAACTAGAGGCCCAATGAAACAACCCTGTCGCAACAGACAATACATTCTGAATAGGATTTCATTTTCTCGCTGTAACAAAGCGTGCCGAACCGTGACCCCGACCCTGCAATACGTACTGAACTGGGGGTTTGGTGAACAGTTTACAGTACGTACTGAACCGGGGGTTTGGTGAACTGTTTACAATACGTACTGAACCGGGGGTTTGGTGAACTGTTTACAATATGTACTGAACTGTTTACAGAATAGGGTTAGCCCAAATGAACTAGGTTGAACTGCCCAAATTTACAAGATGGAATGTAGGCAGTGTCAACTGTTTACCAAGATGGAAGTGGGAAGCTGGCACAGGAGGCAGTGAACTGTTTACAATATGTACTGAACAAGATGGAAGTTTACTGAAATACGCCCCTCCAACTGGTAATTACTAGTGGGAAACTGTTCCTGAGCTCACACCTCTCCCACATGGTGACCTCTGACCTCATCTAAGGAAATGACCTCGATAACAGCATTTTTGCAGTGAACACAACAAAAATCAATGGATTAATGTGTTTTTCAACATTTATAATTTGTTACAATCATGAACTGTTTACAATATGTACTGAACTGTTTACAATATGTACTGAACTGAACAGTTTACAATTTACAATAGGGTTAGCCCAAATGTACTGAACTGTTTACAATATGTACTGAACTGTTTACACATACGTACTGAACAGTTTACTCACACCTCTCCCACATGGTGACCTCGTACTGAACCAGGGGTTTGGTGAACTGTTTACAATATTTGGCACTGGTTTACAATACATACTGAACTGTTTACAAAGATGGTACTGAACTGTTTACAATATGTACTGAACTGTTTACAATGTACTGAACTGTTTACAATTTACAATGGGGAAACTGTCATCGTACTGAACATGGTTTACAATCACTGAACAGCATTTTTGGCAGTTGAACACAACAAAAATCAATGGATTAATGTGTTTTTACAATAATGTACTGAACTGGTTTACAATACGTCCACTGAACTGTTTCCCACCATCCACATGGTTACAAACTGTTGAGTACGTACTGAACTGTTTACAATACGCAATATGTACTGAACTGAACAGTTTACAATACGTACTGAACTGTTTACAATACGTACTGAACCGGGGGTTTGGTGAACTGTTTACAATATGTACTGAACTGTTTACAATATGTACTGAACTGTTTACAATATGTACTGAACTGTTTACAATATGTACTGAACTGTTTACAATATGTACTGAACTGTTTACAATACGTACTGAACAGTTTACAATACGTACTGAACCGGGGTTTGGTGAACTGTTTACAATATGTACTGAACTGTTTACAACTGTTTACAATATGTACTGAACTGTTTACAATATGTACTGAACTGTTTACAATGAATGTTTACTGAACTGTTTACAATGAACTGTTTACGTACTGAACTGTTTACAATACATACTGAACTGTTTACAATACTGAACTGTTTACAATACTGAACGTTTACTGAACCGTTTACAATACGTACTGAACTGTTTACAATACGTGAACTGAACGTGTTTACAATACGTTTACTGAACCACTGTTTACAATATGTACTGAACCATTTACAATATGTACTGAACTACTGAACTGTTTACAATACGTACTGAAATACTGAATACGTACTGAACCGTTTACAATACGTACTGAACTGTTTACAATACGTACTGAACTGTTTACAATACGTACTGAACCCGGGGTTTGGTGAACTGTTTACAATACGTACTGAACTGTTTACAATACGTACTGAACTGTTTACAATACGTACTGAACCGTTTACAATACGTACTGAACCGTTTACAATACGTACTGGACCGTTTACAATACGTACTGAACTGTTTACACTACGTACTGAACTGGGGGTTTGGTGAACCGTTTACAATACGTACTGAACCGTTTACAATACGTACTGAACCGTTTACAATACGTACTGAACCGTTTACAATACGTACTGAACTGTTTACAATACGTACTGAACTGTTTACAATACGTACTGAACCGGGGGTTTGGTGAACTGTTTACAATACGTACTGAACCGGGGGTTTGGTGAACTGTTTACAATACGTACTGAACCGTTTACACCCATACTTTAGAGCACTACTTTTAGCCCAAATGAAGGGTCCCTGAGGTTTAATCAGAGCCCATAGGGTTAGCCCAAATGAAGGGTCCCTAGGTTAGCTCAGAGCCCATAGGGTTAGCTCAAATGAAGGGTCCCTAGGTTAGCTCAGAGCCCATAGGGTTAGCCCAAATGAAGGGTTCTTGAGGTTAGCTCAGAGCCCATAGGGTTAGCCCAAATGAAGGGTCCCTAGGTTAGCTCAGAGCCCATAGGGTTAGCCCAAATGAAGGGTCCCTAGGTTAGCTCAGAGCCCATAGGGTTAGCCCAAATGAAGGGTCCTTGAGGTTAGCTCAGAGCCCATAGGGTTAGCCCAAATGAAGGGTCCGTAACCAAGATGGAAGTGGGAAGCTGGCACAGGAGGCAGTGTCATGCTGCGTTCGTAACCAAGATGGAAGTGGGAAGCTGGCACAGGAGGCAGTGTCATGCTGCGTTCGTAACCAAGATGGAAGTGGGAAGCTGGCACAGGAGGCAGTGTCATGCTGCGTTCGTAACCAAGATGGAAGTGGGAAAATAACACATACGACTGAAATCCGCTGACGCCCCTCCAACTGGTAATTACTAGTGGGGAAACTGTCATCCTGAGCTCACACCTCTCCCACATGGTGACCTCTGACCTCATCTAAGGAAATGACCTCGATAACAGCATTTTTGGCAGTTGAACACAACAAAAATCAATGGATTAATGTGTTTTTCAACATTTATAATTTGGTTACAATCATGATAGCTGTACTTTTGGTTTATGGTTGACGCAGCTTCAAATCACATGAATGTATCCAGCTGGTATTTTCGACAGCTGGTAAATTCCCACCATCCACATGGTTACAAACGCAGCGTCTGAGTGGAAACTAGAGGCCCAATGAATCAACCCTGTCACAACAGACAATACATTCTGAATAGGATTTCATTTTCTCGCTGTAACAAAGCGTGCCGAACCGTGACCCCGACCCTGCAATACGTACTGAACTGGGGGTTTGGTGAACAGTTTACAGTACGTACTGAACCGGGGGTTTGGTGAACTGTTTACAATATGTACTGAACTGTTTACAATACGTACTGAACAGTTTACAATACGTACTGAACCGGGGGTTTGGTGAACTGTTTACAATACGTACTGAACCGTTTACAATACGTACTGAACCGTTTACAATACGTACTGAACCGTTTACAATACGTACTGAACCGTTTACAATACGTACTGAACTGTTTACAATACGTACTGAACCGTTTACAATATGTACTGAACTGTTTACAATACGTACTGAACTGTTTACAATACGTACTGAACTGTTTACAATACGTACTGAACCGTTTACAATACGTACTGAACCGTTTACAATACGTACTGAACCGTTTACAATACGTACTGAACCGTTTACAATACGTACTGAACCGTTTACAATACGCACTGAACCGTTTACAATACGCACTGAACCGTTTACAATACGCACTGAACCGTTTACAATACGTACTGAACCGTTTACAATACGTACTGAACCGTTTACAATACGTACTGAACCGTTTACAATACGTACTGAACCGTTTACAATACGTACTGAACCGTTTACAATACGTACTGAACCGTTTACAATACGCACTGAACCGTTTACAATACGCACTGAACCGTTTACAATACGCACTGAACCGTTTACAATACGCACTGAACCGTTTACAATACGTACTGAACCGTTTACAATACGTACTGAACCGTTTACAATACGTACTGAACCGTTTACAATACGTACTGAACCGTTTACAATACGTACTGAACCGTTTACAATACGTACTGAACCGTTTACAATACGTACTGAACCGTTTACAATACGTACTGAACTGTTTACAATACGTACTGAACCGTTTACACTACGTACTGAACCGGGGGTTTGGTGAACTGTTTATAATACGTACTGAACCGGGGGTTTGGTGAACTGTTTACAATACGTACTGAACTGTTTACAATACGTACTGAACTGTTTACAATACGTACTGAACCGTTTACAATACGTACTGAACCGTTTACAATCCGTACTGAACCGTTTACAATACGTACTGAACCGTTTACAATACGTACTGAACCGTTTACAATACGTACTGAACCGTTTACAATACGTACTGAACCGTTTACAATACGTACTGAACTGTTTACACTACGTACTGAACCGGGGGTTTGGTGAACTGTTTACAATACGTACTGAACTGGGGGTTTGGTGAACTGTTTACAATACGTACTGAACCGTTTACACCCATACTTTAGAGCACTACTTTTAGCCCAAATGAAGGGTCCCTGAGGTTTAATCAGAGCCCATAGGGTTAGCCCAAATGAAGGGTCCATAGGTTAGCTCAGAGCCCATAGGGTTAGCCCAAATAAAGGGTCCCTAGGTTAGCTCAGAGCCCATAGGGTTAGCCCAAATGAAGGGTCCCTAGGTTAGCTCAGAGCCCATAGGGTTAGCCCAAATGAAGGGTCCTTGAGGTTAGCTCAGAGCCCATAGGGTTAGCCCAAATGAAGGGTCCCTAGGTTAGCTCAGAGCCCATAGGGTTAGCCCAAATGAAGGGTCCCTAGGTTAGCTCAGAGCCCATAGGGTTAGCTCAAATGAAGGGTCCCTAGGTTAGCTCAGAGCCCATAGGGTTAGCTCAAATGAAGGGTCCCTAGGTTAGCTCAGAGCCCATAGGGTTAGCTCAAATGAAGGGTCCTTCAGCTCCAATAAAATGTTTTATTTATTACCACACGGTGAAGAATGGCCAGAACAGTAAATCTGACAGTGTGTTCTTCATGTCTCTAGGTTAGCATAGCGTGTTGACAGTGTGTTCTTCATGTCTCTAGGTGAGCATAGCGTGTTGACAGTGTGTTCTTCATGTCTCTAGGTTAGCATAGCGTGTTGACAGTGTGTTCTTCATGTCTCTAGGTTAGCATAGCGTGTTGACAGTGTGTTCTTCATGTCTCTAGGTTAGCATAGCGTGTTGACAGTGTGTTCATGTCTCTAGGTGAGCATAGCGTGTTGACAGTGTGTTCTTCATGTCTCTAGGTGAGCATAGCGTGTTGACAGTGTGTTCTTCATGTCTCTAGGTGAGCATAGCGTGTTGACAGTGTGTTCTTCATGTCTCTAGCTGACTAACGGTCCCGTGTGTCTCTAGGTGAGCATAGCGTGTTGAGTGTGTTCTTCATGTCTCTAGGTGAGCATAGCGTGTTGACAGTGTGTTCTTCATGTCTCTAGGTGAGCATAGCGTGTTGACAGTGTGTTCTTCATGTCTCTAGGTTAGCATAGCGTGTTGACAGTGTGTTCTTCATGTCTCTAGGTGAGCATAGCGTGTTGACAGTGTGTTCTTCATGTCTCTAGGTTAGCATAGCGTGTTGACAGTGTGTTCTTCATGTCTCTAGGTGAGCATCGCGTGTCCAGAGAGGATGGAGCCCATCACCAAAGTGTCTCACATCCCCCCCTCCCGCTGGTCTCTCATCTGTAGCCTCTGTAAACTGAAGACTGGTGCCTGTATACAGGTGAGTAATGCTGTCTATGTGGAGGGTAGGGCCCGCTGTCTACTTGGAGGGTAGGGCCCGCTGTCTACGTGGAGGGTAGGGCCCGCTGTCTACGTGGAGGGTAGGGCCCGCTGTCTACGTGGAGGGTAGGGCCCGCTGTCTACGTGGAGGGTAGGGCCCGCGTGGAGGGTAGGGCCCGCTGTCTACGTGGAGGGTAGGGCCCGCTGTCTACGTGGAGGGTAGGGCCCGCTGTCTACGTGGAGGGTAGGGCCCGCTGTCTACGTGGAGGGTAGGGCCCGCTGTCTACGTGGAGGGTAGGGCCCGCTGTCTACGTGGAGGGTAGGGCCCGCTGTCTACGTGGAGGGTAGGGCCCGCTGTCTATGTGGAGGGTAGGGCCCGCTGTCTACGTGGAGGGTAGGGCCCGCTGTCTACGTGGAGGGTAGGGCCCGCTGTCTACGTGGAGGGTAAGGCCCGCTGTCTACGTGGAGGGTAGGGCCCGCTGTCTACGTGGAGGGTAGGGCCCGCTGTCTATGTGGAGGGTAGGGCCCGCTGTCTATGTGGAGGGTAGGGCCCGCTGTCTATGTGGAGGGTAGGGCCCGCTGTCTATGTGGAGGGTAGGGCCCGCTGTCTATGTGGAGGGTAGGGCCCGCTGTCTATGTGGAGGGTAGGGCCCGCTGTCTATGTGGAGGGTAGGGCCCGCTGTCTATGTGGAGGGTAGGGCCCGCTGTCTATGTGGAGGGTAGGGCCCGCTGTCTATGTGGAGGGTAGGGCCCGCTGTCTATGTGGAGGGTAGGGCCCGCTGTCTACCTGGAGGGTAGGGCCCGCTGTCTATGTGGAGGGTAGGTGAAGAACTGCACCATCCTGTTCCATGTGACGTGTGTCTTGGAGTAATATGTTTCTATTATTCTGATTTAGTTAATGATGTGTATATTCTGTTGTGTTGGGTCTCATCCCTCAGTGCTCAGTGAAGAACTGCACCATCCCGTTCCATGTGACGTGTGCCTTCGAGCACAGCCTGGAGATGAAGACTGTCCTGGATGAAGGAGATGAGGTGAAGTTCAGGTCCTACTGCCTGAAGCACAGCAAGCCCAAGAACCAGGCCTCCTCCGACCAACCAGCCCCCGGCCTCAGCCCCTGTCAACCAGCCCACAACAAGCAGTCCAAGGCAGGGGAGCCAGGCTCCGATCTCAGTCCGGCCCGGCCCAAACCCCCCGTAGACCCAGAGAGGGGGGGCCTGAGGGCCCAGAGGTTACTAGAACTAGAGGAGGAGTTTTCTACTCTGATTCACCCTGAGGAGCTGGCCCTGAACCTGGGCCTCCCTCCCAGCCTGCTGGACTTCATCTACCAGTACTGGAAACTGAAGAGGAAGAGCAACTTCAACCGTGCTCTGCTGCCCCCTAGTGAGGAGGAGGGTAACCTGCTGCTGTTGCCTCATGAAGACAGCATCCACACACGGATGAGGATGTTCATGCACCTCCGACAGGACTTAGAGAGGGTTAGTATGACTTATTAGTTAGATATTTAAAACTGAAATATTAGAAGAAGAAGGCTACACACGAATGAGGATGATCATGCACCTCAGACAGGACTTAGTGTGTGACTGGTTGATTATATTATGGCAGGGCTCGTCAACCCTGTTCCTGCAGAGAGACCCTCCTGTAGGTTGTCACTCTAACCCTGTTCCTGGAGAGGGAACCTCCTGTAGGTTTTAACTCCAACCCTGTTCCTGGAGAGAAACCCTCCTGTAGGTTTTAACTCCAACCCTGTTCCTGGAGAGAAACCCTCCTGTAGGCTGTCACACTAACCCTGTTCCCGGAGAGAGACCCTCCTGTAGGTTTGAACTCCGACCCTGTTCCTGGAGAGAGACCCTCCTGTAGGTTTGAACTCCAATGAGGCTCATCCATATGGTTTCTAGGTTAGCTCCAGGTACAGGGTTGGAGAGATGTAATGAGGCTCATCCATATGGTTTCTAGGTTAGCTCCAGGTACAGGGTTGGAGAGATGTAATGAGGCTCATCCATATGGTTTCTAGGTTAGCTCCAGGTACAGGGTTGGAGAGATGTAATGAGGCTCATCCATATGGTTTCTAGGTTAGCTCCAGGTACAGGGTTGGAGAGATGTAATGAGGCTCATCCATATGGTTTCTAGGTTAGCTCCAGGTACAGGGTTGGAGAGATGTAATGAGGCTCATCCATATGGTTTCTAGGTTAGCTCCAGGTACAGGGTTGGAGAGATATAATGTAATGAAGCTCATCCATATGGTTTCTAGGTTAGCTCCAGGTACAGGGTTGGAGAGATGTAATGAAGCTCATCCATATGGTTTCTAGGTTAGCTCCAGGTACAGGGTTGGAGAGATGTAATGAGGCTCATCCATATGGTTTCTAGGTTAGCTCCAGGTACAGGGTTGGAGAGATGTAATGAGGCTCATCCATATGGTTTCTAGGTTAGCTCCAGGTACACGTTTTCTGTGCCAGGTATAGGACCAGTCTATTATATTCTAGTTACTGAGGATCCTTACAGGTATTTAAATGTCTGTCTAGAAATGGGGTGGGCAAACTACGGATATCCGTTGAATTTCAAAATCCCGAACTGACACCTGAGCCAAAAAGTTTGCCCACCCCTGATTTAGAACATAGCCTCCTCTACCGTGTTGGGTCAATGTCTGCTCTCTTGACGGCCATGTTGTGTCCCCTACAGGTGAGGAACCTGTGTTATATGGTGAGTCGGAGGGAGAAGCTGAAACTGTCTCAGAGCAAGGCCCAGGAGCAGATCTTCAACCTCCACGTCAAACTGCACAACCAGGAGATCTCCGCTGGTAAGATACTGGTTGTGTGTCTGTGTGTCCTCTGTCCAGAAGAGGAACAGGTTAATGTTCTATCCTAGGGTGGAGTTGGGACTCATGGTGTTTGTCTCTCCAGGTTAATGTTCTATCCTAGGGTGTGGGAGGAGTTGGGGACTAACCCATCATTCTGATTGGCCCTCATGGTCTTTTCTCTCCACGTTAATGTTCTATCCTAGGGTGTGGGAGGAGTTGGGGACTAACCCATCATTCTGATTGGCCCTCATGGTCTTTTCTCTCCAGGTTAATGTTCTATCCTAGGGTGTGGGAGGAGTTGGGGACTAACCCATCATTCTGATTGGCCCTCATGGTGTTTGTCTCTCCAGGTCTGCCGGTGGACAGCATGTTGTTCCGGCCTCCTCCCAGAATCACCCTGACGCTGAAGATGCCCAAAGTGTCGCTGGGTAACGGGAAGACCGGCTCCAAGTCAGTCAACGGCCCCCTGTGTCCAGATAACAGCGGAAATGTTCACGAACGTAGTGGGGGAGGGAAGGGGGGAGGGAGGGAGGGGCTGGCTAAGGAGGGAGGGGGCTGGCTAAGGAGGGAGGGGGCTGGCTAAGGAGGGAGGGGGCTGGCTAAGGAGGGAGGGGGCTGGGGAGGGGGGCTGGGTAAGGAAGGAGGGGGCTGGGAAAGGGTAAGGGGGGAGGGTTGGGTAAAGGAGGAGGGAAGCCTCAGCTCCATGGGCGAGGCAGGAGAGAGGAGCGCTCCAATGGCAGTCTACTGTCAACCTCTACCTCAGGTCAGTCATTTAGAGAGAGCAGTACCACCACTGGTCCAGCACTGACCAACAGCATGTCCAGAGGCTCAGCCCTGCCTATCAAATCTACTGGCAAGCCCCTGACTGGCAAAACCTTAACGGGTAAAACAGTGGTGCTCCAACTGGACCCAGACCGAGCGGGCCACATCCCCAAATCCAACGGTGTGATGGAGAAGATGGTTGGCGTGACCCAGAAGGACACCGCCTGTCAGACCCCCAGTGAACAGGAAGCTGGTGAGGGGTCAGGGGGCAAGGGCAGCCAGTCAGCCAGCTTCAGGAGGTCAACCATGGAGCACTTCAGCCGGTCATTCAAGGAGGCGACGGTCAGTTTGGTGCGGACCACGGAGGACCTGCGGGGGGACAAGGTGTCCCAGGGGGGTAGAGGCTCCAGATCAGCCCAGGACCGACCCTGGGCCAAACCAGCTCCTGGAGGCCCCCAAGGAGCCAGTGGTACCAGATCAGCCCAGGACCGACCCTGGGCCAAACCAGCTCCTGGAGGCCCCCAAGGAGCCAGTGGTACCAGACCACCACCCAACCAGGAGATGGATGGATACTGCCCTGACCTGGAGCTCAGTGACTCGGAGCCAGAGGCTCAAGGTCAGAGGTGGAGGCAGGGTAGGGGTGACTCGGGGGGCCAGGCAGGAGGAGACTACAGCAGGGGGAACAGCAGAGGGAAGCAGGGCCTGGGGGGGTCCAGTAGAACCTCAGCACAGAGGTGACATCCCTGACCCCTCACCTACTGTAGACACTGGCCCCAGTTCTGTCACCGCTCTGTCATTCCCTCTCTGACTACTGGAGCCCTGACCAGCCATAGAGCAGCAGGGGCCAATCGCAGCCATCTATTGGTCAACTGGGACCAGGGCCCCCTACACTGGCTGGGGCAACTATCTATTGGTCAACTGGGACGTTGGCCCCCGACACTGACTGGGGCATCGATCTAATGGTCAACTGGGACCAGGGCCCCCTACACTGGCTGGGGCATCTATCTAATGGTCAACTGGGACCAGGGCCCCCCACACTGGCTGGGGCATCTATGTATTGGTCAACTGGGACCAGGGCCCCCTACACTGGCTGGGGCATCTATCTATTGGTCAACTGGGACCAGGGCCCTCTACACTGGCTGGGGCATCTATCTAATGGTCAACTGGGACCAGGGCCCCCTACACTGGCTGGGGCATCTATCTATTGGTCAACTGGGACCAGGGCCCTCTACACTGGCTGGGGCATCTATCTAATGGTCAACTGGGACCAGGGCCCCCTACACTGGCTGGGGCATCTATCTATTGGTTAACTGGGACCAGGGCCCTCTACACTGGCTGGGGCATCTATCTATTGGTCAACTGGGACACATACAGACAGGAGGACTGATGCATGGTGGGGGTCCAGATCATCACCTCAATGGGACTGGGACGTTTGTCCTCCTGTTACGGATCCTCTATCTCTCTCCATGCTCGCTGTGAGCGGAGCAGTGTTGTACTATCTTCTGAGATTAAACCACTTGTCTGTTTATTTCTGTCTTCTCTGTTTTGCTTAGAAATGTTTTTCTGTATCTGTTAGGGGTTTAACAGTATACATATTCATACGGAACCTTGTTTCGGTCGCACTGTGAGCCTGAAAGAATACAAAAAGCAAATATAACCACTACCTACAGGCTAAACCTACGCTGTATTGTCTGCCTCCTGAGTAAGTCTGAATTAAACCTATTTCAGGCTGCTCTGATAGAACAACTAGAGCCTTTATATGTAATAAAAGGTTTGCGCATTTCAAACTGTCCTTTTGTGAGGCGCAGCCGGGAACTAGTTCTGTAAGGTGGGGAGGATAAACAAGGAGCATTTCCTGTCATCGTTCACATCTCCAGTTTGACAACATTTTGGGTTCCTAGTAGATTACAGAGGTGATGGACAGAGAGCATGTCTCCACGCTCATCTAGAATAGATTACAGTGGTGATGGACAGAGAGCATGTCTCCACGCTCATCTAGAATAGATTACAGTGGTGATGGACAGAGAGCATGTCCCCACGCTCATCTAGAATAGATTAGAGGTGATGGACAGAGAGCATGTCTCCACGCTCATCTAGAATAGATTAGAGGTGATGGACAGAGAGCATGTCTCCACGCTCATCTAGAATAGATTACAGTGGTGATGGACAGAGAGCACGTCTCCACGCTCATCTAGAATAGATTACAGTGGTGATGGACAGAGAGCACGTCTCCACGCTCATCTAGAATAGATTACAGTGGTGATGGACAGAGCACGTCTCCACGCTCATCTAGAATAGCCTCTGCATCTGCCAACACCTCAGACATGTTGACACATTTACACCAACATCACCTCAGTATTCCATGGGAGCAAGACGGAAACGCACGTACATAACACAACTAAACCCTCAGCTGATTCGGATCAGGCCAAAATAATCAAGAGTGACATGTGCGGCCGTTCTCAGTGGATAGAGGGTCAGGGGTCAGGATGTCTGGGTCAGGGGGTCAGGATGTCTGGGTCAGGGGGTCAGGATGTCTGGGTTAGGGGCCAGGATGTCTGGGTCAGGGGGTCAGGATGTCTGGGTCAGGGGGTCAGGATGTCTGGGTCAGGGGGTCAGGATGTCTGGGTTAGGGGCCAGGATGTCTGGGTTAGGGGGTCAGGATGTCTGGGTCAGGGGTCAGGATGTCTGGGTTAGGGGTCAGGATGTCTGGGTCAGGGGTCAGGATGTCTGGGTTAGGGGGTCAGGATGTCTGGGTTAGGGGGTCAGGATGTCTGGGTTAGGGGGTCAGGATGTCTGGGTTAGGGGTCAGGATGTCTGGGTTAGGGGGTCAGGATGTCTGGGTTAGGGGTCAGGATGTCTGGGTTAGGGGGTCAGGATGTCTGGGTCAGGTGGTCAGGATGTCTGGGTCAGGGGGTCAGGATGTCTGGGTTAGGGGGTCAGGATGTCTGGGTTAGGGGGTCAGGATGTCTGGGTTAGGGGGTCAGGATGTCTGGGTTAGGGGGTCAGGATGTCTGGGTTAGGGGGTCAGGATGTCTGGGTTAGGGGGTCAGGATGTCGGGGTTAGGGGGTCAGGATGTCTGGGTTAGGGGGTCAGGAAGTCTGGGTTAGAGGGTCGGGATGTCGGGGTTAGGGGGTCAGGATGCCGGACTGTTAAGTGACAGCCCATCACATGACCCCGGACTGGGAAAGGAGAACTACAGTGCCATAGACACACCCCCTTTGAGTCACATATTTGTGTCTTTGTAAGAAAACAGGTCTTTTCCATGTCTGAGCCACGTTTCCATATTTCTTCTAGTGTTGATGAGTCGTGGTGTTTTCATTTCAGAAGATGGTGCTCTCATCAGACCTGTTATGGTGGATATGGAATCAGAAGTATCAACATGGAAGTTAACTGCCGAAGCCAAACTGTTCATTTTCCCCCTATACCAAAACCGAATCGTGACCCCAAAACTGCGATCCATACCTTACCACCGGTCTCTGTACGCTCTACTCATCTTCATCGTCATAACCAGTGAATCTACATGTCTTCATCATAACCTGTGAATCTAGTAGTCTTCTTCATAACCTGTGAATCTAGTAGTCTTCTTCATAACCTGTGAATCTAGTAGTCTTCATCATAACCTGTGAATCTAGTAGTCTTCATCATAACCTGTGAATCTAGTAGTCTTCATCATAACCTGTGAATCTAGTAGTCTTCATCATAACCTGTGAATCTAGTAGTCTTCATCATAACCTGTGAATCTACTCTACCCCCTAGTAGTCTTCTTCATAACCTGTGAATCTAGTAGTCTTCTTCATAACCAGTGAATCTAGTAGTCTTCATCATAACCTGTGAATCTACTCTACCCCCTAGTAGTCTTCATCATAACCTGTGAATCTACTCTACCCCCTAGTAGTCTTCATCATAACCTGTGAATCTACTCTACCCCCTAGTAGTCTTCATCATAACCTGTGAATCTACTCTACCCCCTAGTAGTCTTCTTCATAACCTGTGAATCTACTCTACCCCCTAGTAGTCTTCTTCATAATCTGTGAATCTACTCTACCCCTAGTAGTCTTCTTCATAACCTGTGAATCTACTCTACCCCCTAGTAGTATTCTTCATCATAACCTGTGAATCTACTCTACCCCCTAGTAGTCTTCTTCATAACCTGTGAATCTAACTCTACTCCCCCTAGTAGTATTCTTCATCATAACCTGTGAATCTACTCTACCCCCTAGTAGTCTTCTTCATAACCTGTGAATCTACTCTACCCCTAGTAGTCTTCTTCATAACCTGTGAATCTACTCTACCCCCTAGTAGTCTTCTTCATAACCTGTGAATCTACTCTACCCCCTAGTAGTCTTCTTCATAACCTGTGAATCTACTCTACCCCTAGTAGTCTTCTTCATAACCTGTGAATCTACTCTACCCCCTAGTAGTCTTCTTCATAACCTGTGAATCTACTCTACCCCCTAGTAGTATTCTTCATCATAACCTGTGAATCTACTCTACCCCTAGTAGTCTTCTTCATAACCTGTGAATCTACTCTACCCCCTAGTAGTCTTCTTCATAACCTGTAACCATGGCTCCCCACACACTGGGGAGCCAGGCCCACCCACTGGGGAGCCAGGCCCACCCACTGGGGAGCCAGGCCCACCCACTGGGGAGCCAGGCCCACCCACTGGGGAGCCAGGCCCACCCACTGGGGAGCCAGGCCCACCCACTGGGGAGCCAGGCCCAGCCACTGGGGAGCCAGGCCCAGCCACTGGGGAGCCAGGCCCAGCCAATCCATAATGAGTTTTTCCCCCCAAAAATGGCTTTATTACAGACAGAAATACTCCATATGCCACACCAGTCTGGTGGATGGATTATCTTGGCAAAGGAGAAATGCTCACTAACAGGGATGTAAACAAACTTGTGCACAGAATGAGGACATGGAACATTTCTGGGATCTTTTATTTCAGCTCATGAAACATGGGATTAACACTTTATGTTGTGTTTGTATGTTTGTTCAGTGTAGGTAAAAAATTAACCTTAAACGACTATTGTGGTAAATATTGATTGGGCTCTAAGTAGTCGTTCGTATATTGACACTTGGAGTTAGAACACATATTGATTTAAAGACATCACACTGAATACAAGGTTCCAATGGGGAACCTCAACATGACACCGGATCTGCAGGGGAACCTCAACATGACACCCGGATCTGCAGGGGAACCTCAACATGACACTGGATCTGCAGGGGAACCTCAACATGACACTGGATCTGCAGGGGAACCTCAACATGACACCGGATCTGCAGGGGAACCTCAACATGACACCGGATCTGCAGGGGAACCTCAACATGACACCGGATCTGCAGGGGAACCTCAACATGACACCGGATCTGCAGGGGAACCTCAACATGACACCGGATCTGCAGGGGAACCTCAACATGACACTGGATCTGCAGGAGAACCTCAACATGACACCAGATCTGCAGGGGAACCTCAACGTGACACCGGATCTGCAGGGGAACCTCAACGTGACACTGAGAGGTTGGTGGTGTACACCTGAGCTCAATTTTGAGTCTCATGGCAACGGGTCTGAATACTTGTGTAAATAAGCTATTTGTTTTCTATTTTTAATAAATTTGCAACAACAAAAAAACGTTAACTTTGTCATTATATCGTTATGTCATATCTCTAGCCGCGTCCTCAGAGCATGCGCAGACTGTTGGAAAAGCATTCCAGATGATGCTGGTTGAGAGAATGCCAAGAGTGTGCAAAGCTGTCACCGTAAAGGGTGGCTTCTTTGAAGAATCTCAAATATAAAATATATTTTGATTTGTTTGAAAAGTAACCACTTCTTTGGTTACTACATGATTCCATATGTGTTATTTCATAGTTGTCATGTCTTCACTATTATTCTACAATGTAGAAAATAGTCCAAATAAAGAAAAAGCCTTGATGTTGTGAAACGTATGACCGGTAGTGTATAGAGTATGTATAAGCTGGAATCAGAAGCCTAAGTAGTGTTTTTCATTAGTTTACTCTAATTAGGGGAGGGGTGGTAGGGTTAGGGGAAAATAATGAAGGAACATTTATTTTTAAAAGATAAACACACCCAGAGCATTCGGAAAGTATTCAGACCCCTTGACTTTTTACACATGTTGTTACTTTACAGCCTCATTCTAAAATGGATTCAATAAACAAAAAAAGAAACGTTCCATTTTCAGGATCCTGTCTTTAAAAGATCATTCGTAAAAATCCAAATAACTTCACAGATCTTTATTGTAAAGGGTTTAAACACTGTTTCCCATGCTTGTTCAATGAACCATAAACAACTAATGAACATGCACCTGTGGAACGGTCGTTAAGACACTAACAGCTTACAGACGGTAGGCAATTAAGGTCACAGTTATGAAAACTTAGGACACTAAAGAGGCCTTTCTACTGACTCTGAAAAACACCAAAAGAAAGATGCCCAGGGTCCCTGCGTGAACTTGCCTTAGGCACGCTGCAAGGAGGATGCAGATTTAGCCAAGGAAATAAATTGCAATGTCCGTACTGAGACGCCTAAGACAGCGCTACAGGGAGACAGGACAGACAGCTGATCGTCCTCACAGTGGCAGACCACGTGTAACAACTCCTGCACAGGATCGGTACATCCGAACAGCACACCTGTGGGACAGGTACAGGATGGCAACAACAACTGCCCGAGTTACACCAGGAATGCACAATCCCTCCATCAGTGCTCAGACTCTCCGCAATAGGCTGCTAGAGGCTGGACTGAGGGCTTGTAGGCCTGTTGTAAGGCAGGTCCTCACCAGACATCACCGGCAACAACGACGCCTATGGGCACAAACCGTCCGTCGCTGGACCAGACAGGACTGGCAAAAAGTGCACTTCACTGACGAGTTGTGGTTTTGCCTCACATGCGATGATGGTCAGATTCGCGTTTATCGTTGAAGGAATGAGCGTTACACCGAGGCCTGTACTCTGTAGTGGGATCGATTTGGAGGTGGAGGGTCTGTCATGGTCTGGGGCGATGTGTCACAGCATCATCAGACTGAGCTTGTTGTCATTGCAGGCAATCTCAACGCTGTGCGTTACAGGGAAGACATCCTCCTCCCTCATGTGGTACCCTTCCTGCAGGCTCATCCTGACATGACCCTCCAGCATGACAATGCCACCAGCCATACTGCTCGTTCTGTGCCTGATTTCCTACAAGACAGGAATGTCAGTGTTCTGCCAGAGCCTGGATCTCAATCCCATTGAGCACGTCTGGGACCTGTTGGATCGGAGGGTGAGGGTGAGGGTCATTCAATATACAACCATGTACAATTACATTACTATAGTAACAGAACCAACAACCATGTACAATTACATTACTATAGTAACAGAACCAACAACCATGTATAATTACGTTACTATAGTAACAGAACCTACAACCATGTATAATTACGTTACTATAGTAACAGAACCTACAACCATGTATAATTACATTACTATAGTAACAGAACCTCCAACCATGTATAATTACATTACTATAGTAACAGAACCTCCAACCATGTATAATTACGTTACTATAGTAACAGAACATACAACCATGTATAATTACATTACTATACTGTGACGACCCTCCCACTCTGTCTGCTGTATTCTTTCTCTTTGCTCTTGTTTTCCTCCTAGGATGCCGGTGGGCGGAGCCTGGAGGGTTGTCAGATACATGGGAAACACCTGGGCCTGGGTGTGTCCCAGGATAAATACACCTCTTCCCCATTCATTGAGGAGACTCCATGCAGACACACTGATAGATTTTGTTTGTGGCATTTTGTGGCTGGTTTTGTTTGTTTGCTTTGGCACCTTTCAACGCCCCTCATTATCACATTTATGCGTGCAAACACTCACTCACTACTGACTACACACACCATTGTTCATTGTATTTACATTACTTCAGGTAATAAATATATTTTGTTATTCCTTATCTCCACTTTGTCTCCCTTTTTATTCTGAACTTGGTGCCGGTTCGTGACAGAACTCACCTAAAGAAGAGGATGAAACTGCAGCATGATGAAATAAAACATGGCTCGTTTTCAAAATAAAATAATATCATTGACTTGAACATCATTATCTGCTAAGATATATTTGCACAAAATTATTGACAACAGTGAACTGTTTCTACCTGTGTTGAGCTGCTCTCTCCACTTCCTGTCTGTTGAGCTGCTCTCTCCACTTCCTGTCTGTTGAGCTGCTCTCTCCACTTCCTGTCTGTTGAGCTGCTGTCTTCCTGACCTGCACGGATATATTGATGTACCTGTTTACGTGAACTTTTGTTATCTTTAGGCCTCTCTTTATGCAATGTATGTATTTTCATATCTCAGGCAGTGGCCACATGTTTTAAAATGCTCCTTTGACCTAAGCAATAATGATATGACTAATGTTTTCACTAAAACCTCTGTCGGTGTCTTAGACCACAACAAGCACTTCACACAGCACTGGTTTAAAGTAGCATATACAGAATGGGCACTTCAATGGTTAGCACACTTTGAGGTTAAAAAACCCCACCTACCATGTTTTTCCATTAGATATCCCATATCTGTGGTTAAAACGTTTCTCTAGTTATAACACTGTACCAACTGAAGAGCATGGCTGGGCCCTGGTCAAAAGTAGGGCACTATAAAAAGGGAATAGGGCCCTGGTCAAAAGTAGGGGCACTATATAGGGAATAGGGCCCTGGTCAAAAGTAGGGCACTATAAAGGGAATAGGGCCCTGGTCAAAAGTAGGGCACTATAAAGGGAATAGGGCCCCCTGGTCTATAAAGGGAAAGTATGTGGGGTACATAAACCACTATATCAGAGGAATAGGGCCTGTTCTGCAGTTGAGATATGACCAGTGATGTAGTGGTAAAAACAGCTATAAAGTGGAATAGGGCCCTGGTATAAAGTAGGGTAAAAACAGCTGAGGTATAACCAGTGATGTAGGGTAAATAATATAATAATAATAATAATAATAATATAATTTAGCAGGGCCATGTGTGCATACAAGTAGAATGCACTATAAAGGGAATGGTAAAAACAGCTGAGGTATGACCAGTGATGTAGTGGTAAAAACAGCTGAGGTATAACCAGTGATGTAGTGGTAAAAACAGTTGAGGTATGACCAGTGATGTAGTGGTAAAAACAGCTGAGGTATAACCAGTGATGTAGTGGTAAAAACAGTTGAGGTATAACCAGTGATGTAGTGGTAAAAACAGTTTAGGTATAACCAGTGATGTAGTGGTAAAAAACAGCTGAGGTATGACCAGTGATGTAGTGGTAAAAACAGCTGAGGTATAACCAGTGATGTAGTGGTAAAAAACAGCTGAGGTATAACCAGTGATGTAGTGGTAAAAACAGCTGAGGTATAACCAGTGATGTAGTGGTAAAAACAGCTGAGGTATAACCAGTGATGTAGTGGTAAAAAACAGCTGAGGTATGACCAGTGATTTAGTGGTAAAAAACAGCTGAGGTATGACCAGTGATGTAGTGGTAAAAACAGCTGAGGTATAACCAGTGATGTAGTGATAAAAACAGCTGAGGTATAACCAGTGATGTAGTGGTAAAAACAGCTGAGGTATAACCAGTGATGTAGTGGTAAAAACAGCTGAGGTATAACCAGTGATGTAGTGGTAAAAACAGCTGAGGTATGAACAGTGATGTAGTGGTAAAAACAGCTGAGGTATGACCAGTGATGTAGTGGTAAAAACAGCTGAGGTATAACCAGTGATGTAGTGGTAAAAACAGCTGAGGTATAACCAGTGATGTAGTGGTAAAAACAGCTGAGGTATAACCAGTGATGTAGTGATAAAAACAGCTGAGGTATGACCAGTGATGTAGTGGTAAAAACAGCTGAGGTATGACCAGTGATGTAGTGGTAAAAACAGCTGAGGTATAACCAGTGATGTAGTGGTAAAAACAGTTGAGGTATAACCAGTGATGTAGTGGTAAAACAGCTGAGGTATAACCAGTGATGTAGTGGTAAAAATGACCAGTGATGTAGTGGTAAAAACAGTTGAGGTATAACCAGTGATGTAGTGGTAAAAACAGTTGAGGTATAACCAGTGATGTAGTGGTAAAAACAGTTGAGGTATAACCAGTGATGTAGTGGTAAAAACAGTTGAGGTATAACCAGTGATGTAGTGGTAAAAACAGCTGAGGTATAACCAGTGATGTAGTGGTAAAAACAGTTGAGGTATGACCAGTGATGTAGTGGTAAAAATAAAAATAGGGTCTCCATTCAATGAGATCCACTTTAGTCGATGTCCGCACAGCAGTTGTTCTGACGGTGTCGGAGGTGGAACTGCCTTAGAGCTGTCAAATCCACAAGCAGCTCCCGGCATTACATCTAAAGCGGACATTGCCATTGGCTGCATGGAGTTGTATTAACAGAAATCTCATGCAGCCTTGTTTACACTGTTCCAACACTGTCATGTGAGATGTAATCCACACCTCGATGAGGATGCAAGAAATCCTTATTATTTAGTTGAATATTTTTTAATTTGAGCCCAATTATTTCTATACAGCCTATTGGTTTGGTTCTGGTTCTGGTTCTGAACTTCTAACGCGAGTGGGAGATTTGACAGCTCCAAGGAAGCTACTCCTCCATCTCCGCCAAAACATCAGATATGTGTCGCTATCGCCGGTTAATGCTTGATCTGGTTGAATCTAGGCCTAGGTGGGTAAACTGGTTGAATCTAGGCCTAGGTGGGTAAACTGGTTGAATCTAGGCCTAGGTGGGTAAACTGGTTGAATCTAGGCCTAGGTGGGTAAACTGGTTGAATCTACTGGTTGAATCTAGGCCTAGGTGGGGGTTGAAAGGCCTAGGTGGGTAAACCGGTTGAATCTAGGCCTAGGTGGGGGTTGAATCTAGGCCTAGGTGGGTGGTTGAATCTAGGCCTAGGTGGGTTGAATCTAAGGTGGGTAAACTGGTTGAATCTAGGCCTAGGTGGGTAAACTGGTTGAATCTAGGCCTAGGTGGGTAAACTGGTTGAATCTAGGCCTAGGTGGGTAAACTGGTTGAATCTAGGCCTAGGTGGGTAAACTGGTTGAATCTAGGCCTAGGTGGGTAAACTGGTTGAATCTAGGCCTAGGTGGGTAAACTGGTTGAATCTAGGCCTAGGTGGGTAAACTGGTTGAATCTAGGCCTAGGTGGGTAAACTGGTTGAATCTAGGCCTAGGTGTAAACTGGTTGAATCTAGGCCTAGGTGGGTAAACTGGTTGAATCTAAACTGGTTGAATCTAGGCCTAGGTGGGTAAACTGGTTGAAAGGCCTAGGTGGGTAAACTTGAATCTAGGCCTAGGTGGGTAATCTGGTTGAATCTAGGCCTAGGTGGGTAAACTGGTTGAATCTAGGCCTAGGTGGGTAAACTGGTTGAATCTAGGCCTAGGTGGGTAAACTGGTTGAATCTAGGCCTAGGTGGGTAATCTGGTTGAATCTAGGCCTAGGTGGGTAAACTGGTTGAATCTAGGCCTAGGTGGGTAAACTGGTTGAATCTAGGCCTAGGTGGGTAAACTGGTTGAATCTAAAGGAATCTAGGCCTAGGTGGGTAAACTGGTTGAATCTAGGCCTAGGTGGGTAAACTGGTTGAATCTAGGCCTAGGTGGGTAAACTAGATGAATCTAGGCCTAGGTGGGTAAACTGGTTGAATCTAGGCCTAGGTGGGTAAACTGGTTGAATCTAGGCCTAGGTGGGTAAACTGGTTGAATCTAGGCCTAGGTGGGTAAACTGGTTGAATCTAGGCCTAGGTGGGTAAACTGGTTGAATCTAGGCCTAGGTGGGTAAATCTAGGCCTGGTTGAATCTAGGCCTCTGGTGGGTAAATCTGCATCTAGGCCTAGGTGAATCTAGGCCTAGGTGGGTAAACTGGTTGAATCTACTGGTTGAATCTAGGCCTAGGTGGGTAAACTGGTTGAATCTAGGCCTAGGTGGGTAAACTGGCTGAATCTAGGCCTAGGTGGGTAAACTGGCTGAATCTAGGCCTAGGTGGGTAAACTGGTTGAATCTAGGCCTAGGTGGGTAAACTGGTTGAATCTAGGCCTAGGTGGGTAAACTGGTTGAATCTAGGCCTAGGTGGGTAAACTGGTTGAATCTAGGCCTAGGTGGGTAAACTGGTTGAATCTAGGTAAACTGGTTGAATCTAGGCCTAGGTGGGTAAACTGGTTGAATCTAGGTAAACTGGTTGAATCTAGGTGGGTAAAAATCTAGGTAGGTGTAAACTGGTTGAATCTAGGCCTAGGTGGGTAAAGTTGAATCTAGGCCTAGGTGGGTAAACTGGTTGAATCTAGGCCTAGGTGGGTAAACTGGTTGAATCTAGGCCTAGGTGGGTAAACTGGTTGAAAGGCCTAGGTGGGTAAACTGGTTGAATCTAGGCCTAGGTGGGTAAACTGGTTGAATCTAGGCCTAGGTGGGTAAACTGGTTGAATCTAGGCCTAGGTGGGTAAACTGGATAAATCTAGGCCTAGGTGGGTAATCTGGTTGAATCTAGGCCTAGGTGGGTAAACTGGTTGAATCTAGGCCTAGGTGGGTAAACTGGTTGAATCTAGGCCTAGGTGGGTAAACTGGTTGAATCTAGGTGGGTAATCTGGTTGAAAGGCCTAGGTGGGTAAACTGGTTGAATCTAGGCCTAGGTGGGTAATCTGGTTGAATCTAGGCCTAGGTGGGTAATCTGGTTGAATCTAGGCCTAGGTGGGTAAACTGGTTGCATCTAGGCCTAGGTGGGTAAACTGGTTGAATCTAGGCCTAGGTGGGTAAACTGCATCTAGGCCTTGTAAACTGGTTGCATCTAGGCCTAGGTGGGTAAACTGGTTGAATCTAGGCCTAGGTGGGTAAACTGGTTGCATCTAGGCCTAGGTGGGTAAACTGGTTGCATCTAGGCCTAGGTGGGTAAACTGGTTGAATCTAGGCCTAGGTGGGTAAACTGGTTGAATCTAGGCCTAGGTGGGTAAATGCTGATTGCTGTTCACGAGGAGTAAAGTAACCCTCTATACTTTCATTGCATTTTTCTGCAAAAGGTTAAACGTACAACATAAAAAAAGGTTAGTATACGGCCTTGACATGTGTTTACCCTTCACGAGACTGGGTATGACCTACAGTGGGGAGAACAAGTATTAGATACACTGCAGGTTTTCCTACTTACAAAGCATGTAGGGGTCTGTCATTTTTATCATAGGTACACTTCAACTGTGAGAGACGGAATCTAAAACAAAAATCCAGAAAATCACATTGTATGATTTTTAAGTAATTAATTAGCATTTTATTGCATGATAAGTATTTGATCACCTACCAACCAGTAAGAATTCTGGCTCTCACAGACCAGTTAGTTTTTCTTTAAGAAGCCCTCCTGTTCTCCACTCATTACCTGTATTAACTGCACCTGTTTGAACTCTTTACCTGTATAAAAGACACATGTCCACACACTCAATCAAACAAACTCCAACCTCTCCACAATGGCCAAGCCCAGAGAGCTCTGTAAGGACATCAGGGATAAAATTGTAGACTTGCACAAGGTTGGGATGGGCTACAGGATAATAGGCAAGCAGCTTGGTGAGAGGGCAAAAACTGTTGGCGCAATTATTGGAAATGTAACGAGTTCAAGATGACGGTCAATCACCCTCGGTCTGGGGCTCCATGCAAGATCTCATCTCGTGGGGCATCAATGATCATGAGGAAGGTGAGGGATCAGCCCAGAACTACACGGCAGGACCTGGTCAATGATCTGAAGAGAGCTGGGACCACAGTCTCAAAGAAAACCATTAGTAACACACTACGCCTCCATGGATTAAAATCCTGCAGCGCACGCAAGTTCCCCTGCTCAAGCCAGCTCATGTCCAGGCCCGTCTGAAATTTGCCAATGACCATGTGGATGATCCAGAGGAGGAATGGGAGAAGGTCATGTGGTCTGATGAGACAAAAATAGAGCTTTTTGAGTACAACCCCAAGAACACCATCCCAACTATGAAGCATGGAGGTGGAAACATCATTCTTTGGGGATGCTTTTCTGCAAAGGGGACAGGATGACTGCCCCTGAGGGGAGGATGGATGGGGCCATGTATCACAAGATTTTGGCCAACAACCTCCTTCCCTCAGTAAGAGCATTGAAGATGGGTCGTGGCTGGGTCTTCCAGCATGACAACGACCCGAAACACACAGTCAGGGCAACTAAGGAGTGGCTCCGTAAGAAGCATCTCAAGGTCCTGGAGTGGCCTAGCCAGTCTCCAGACCTGAACCCAATAGAAAATCTTTGGAGGGAGCTGAAAGTCCGTATTGCCCAGCGACAGCCCCGAAACCTGAAGGATCTGGAGAAGGTCTGTATGGAGGAGTGGGCCAAAATCCCTGCTGCAGTGTGTGCAAACCTGGTCAAGAACTACAGGAAACGTGTGATCTCTGTAATTGCAAACAAAGGTTTCTGTACCAAATATTACGTTCTGCTTTTCTGATGTATCAAATACTTATGTCATGCAATAAAATGCAAATGAATACCTTAAAAATCATACAATGTGATTTTCTGGATCTACATGCTTTGTAAGTAGGAAAACCTGCAAAATCGGCAGTGTATCAAATACTTGTTCTCCCCACTGTATGTACCCTTTAGTAGGGGACAGTGGATGCATGCCTTCATTATTACTGAAAGACCTGCACCTCTGAGCCTGTGGACAAGATGAGAGCCCGTTCATACAACTGAGAATCAATCTACAGAATGGTTTACCTTATAGGCTTCAACTTCAAAAATGTTTTTACTTAAAACATTATTTGGATTTCTGCTTGTGTTTTGGGTATTGTTCACACTATTCTAGTAATTACTGCTTAAAACCTTCTAAAGTTGATTCCAGTTTAGAGATCACGGAGAGGAATGGAGTTCTCAATATAGCAAGTCAGAGGTCTGGCTATTAGAACAATGGAACCATAGGTCAATGACAGGTCAAGTCACTCAGACCTTTAAACAACATACTACTAACACTCAAACAAGTCTCTGTGACTAGTGACACGTCATCCCAAATATTGATCGGTGAAAATGGTTCATTGGCAAGGTTCCAAATGTTTGGAGGAGGGTGTGGTTTCAGTTTTGGAGGAGGGTGTGGTTTCAGTTTTGGAGGAGGGTGTGGTTTCAGTTTGGAGTAGGGTGTGGTTTCAGTTTGGAGAAGGGTGTGGTTTCAGTTTTGGAGGAGGGTGTGGTTTCAGTTTTGGAGGAGGGTGTGGTTTCAGTTTGGAGGAGGGTGTGGTTTCAGTTTGGAGTAGGGTGTGGTTTCAGTTTGGAGGAGGGTGTGGTTTCAGTTTGGAGGAGGGTGTGGTTTCAGTCACCACAGGCAGACTTCAAACAGAACAGTTGAACATTTTCAGGGAGAATTCATACTCGCCTTATTCCACATGTTGTTGCAGCCTGAATAAAACAGTTATTCATTGTTTTTACCCATCTACACACAATACCCCAGAATGACAAACTGAAAACATGTTGTTTTACCATCTACACACAATACCCCAGAATGACAAACTGAAAACATGTTGTTTTACCATCTACACACAATACCCCAGAATGACAAACTGAAAACATGTTGTTTTACCATCTACACACAATACCCCAGAATGACAAACTGAAAACATGTTGTTGGTTTTTTGCAAATGTATTGAAAATCAAATACATAAATATCTAATTTAGAGATGTTTTCACACCCCTCTGACAATACATGTTAGAATCACCTTTGGCAGCGATTACAGCTGGGAGTCTTTTTGGGTCTCTAACAGCTTTCCACACCTGGGTTATACAATATTTGCACATTATTCTTTTTTAAATTCTTCAAGCTTTATCAAGTTGGTTGTTGATCAATGCTTGACCGACATTTTCAAGTCTTGCCATAGATTTTCAAGCCGACTTTAAGTTAAAACTGTAACTAGGCCACTCAGGAGCATTCAATGTCATCTTGGTAAGCAACTCCAGTCTATATTTGTCCTTGTGTTTTAGGTTATTGTCCTGCTGAAAGGTGAATTAATCTCCCAGTGTCTGGTGGAAATCAGATTGAACTAGGATTTTGCCTGCACTTAAGCTCCATTCCGTTCCTAAAAACTCCCTAGTCTTTGCCGATGACAAGCATACCCATAACATGATGCAGCCACCACCATCTCTGTGAAGCATTGGAAAACCTCCCTGGTCTTTGCCGATGACAAGCATACCCATAACATGATGCAGCCACCACCATCTCTGTGAAGCATTGGAAAACCTCCCTGGTCTTTGCCGATGACAAGCATACCCATAACATGATGCAGTCACCACCATCTCTGTGAAGCACTGGAAAACCTCCCTGGTCTTTGCCGATGACAAGCATACCCATAACATGATGCAGCCACCACCATCTCTGTGAAGCATTGGAAAACCTCCCTGGTCTTTGCCGATGACAAGCATACCCATAACATGATGCAGCCACCACCATCTCTGTGAAGCATTGGAAAAACTCCCTGGTCTTTGCCGATGACAAGCATACCCATAACATGATGCAGCCACCACCATCTCTGTGAAGCATTGGAAAACCTCCCTGGTCTTTGTGGTTGAATCTGTGTTTTGAAATTCACTGCTCGACTTAGGGATCTTACAGATAATTGTATGTGTGAGGTACAGACTGTTGCACACAGTCCATGCAACTTATTATGTGACTTGTTAAGCACAGTTTTACTTCTTCTATTTAGGCTTGAAATAACAAAGGGATTGAATACTTACAGCTTTTTATTTTTTATACATTTGTAAAAATGTCCAAAAACACTTTGACATTTTGGGTATTATGTGTAGACCAGTGACACAAAATCTCAATTTAAATTGAGGCTGTAACAACAACATGTGGAAGAAGTTCAGGGTTGTGAAATACTTTCTGAAGACACTGTATACATCTGCATTCTTCACATCTTCACATTCTTTCTACTGGGACTGCTTTCCTCCTCTGAACAGGCGAAACACTTTCAGGACACCTCAGAGGTTCAAAGCAAATCATGCATCTAATTGCAACTTAAGTTTATACTTGATTTGAGCTTTTCTGACATGTTTGAACATTATGACTGGAGTGGATGAGAACCTGGGTCGCTGGTGTGAATGGCAAACATCCTAAACATTGCTCGTAAGACCAACCCACTTGGTGGAAATTGTAACGTGACTCATAGCAAGGATTGCTACAGTATTCTAATTCTTAAGGTAATGTTGTTCTCTTGGGATAGTATTACTGTCTGTGTAAATAACAGATATGACTGATGACATTAACTGAACTTGAGCGTGATTGTATCAGACCAATTTATGGATCCCACATTTTATAGACCTAAATGTATTATGTGTGATAAAAAGGAAGCTACTACAGGAATATTTGTACCCACAATACTGTAGAATGAAAAAGTGAAATTATCAATACTCGCATAAATCAATCCCTATGTTTGTTGATGATCTGAAATTACTATTTTTTCGCCATTTTGTGGGAAATAACTTTTTAGACACTCTCTGGGGTGACAGAGGCGGAGCGACATGAGTACTGACGACCTCTTAGTAACTGATCTAGAGCCAGTTGTTGTTTGGATCAACGCTCAGTTTTAAAGCAATGCTAGCAACAGTTGATCCAGAGTCAGTCATAATAAGTAAAGGCATTTTTTTTAAACGGTCGAGCGCAAACACAATAGCGAAACCAGGAAATGCAACTTTGGGTGATATTCCCACATTGTTGTTCGCTTTTATGGAGGTGTCACTATTTCGGTTTGAGAGTTTCCGCCTGGAACTGATAGAGGAACTGATGGGAGTTATTTGCAATGAAGTGGTGTCATGAGTAGAAACCCCTGGGGTTCGACTTGTGCATGTCAGTGGAAACTTCGGGAGACAGAGCACTGACACGAATGAATGTCCACGGAAGTTGCCATGTATTCTGATGAGGATAACCAGAATTATGAGGACTGGATGTCAAGTTTGCCCGAGGAGCTGTGGGATGTGCCTCTTTCAAGTCTCGCCATACCAGGTAACTTTATTCAACTGCATGCAAACTGTACATGTTTAAATTAATTCATTAAACGTCCACAATCCTCTCTTTTTCACGTTGACAGGTGGCCAATTGCGATAGGCTTTCTAATCTTCAGTAGCCAAACTAATTTGCCTAAAGAGACATTATAGCCTAATCATGATTATATAACCATCCCTACAATTTTACAATTATATAACCATTCTTACAAGTATATAACCATCATTACAATTACAATTTCTTTACAAAACAAATGACCGAGGTAAAGACCGATTCAGGTTGGATATTGCCTGTAATTTTCCTTAAATCCACCAACAGCAGTTAGGGACCATCAACATAGTGACAAATCAAATTCTTCCAATTTCAATAGTTCTTTAAGCATTACTCCTACAACTTTCAAAACTGGTTCTAGCTAATCCGATGGGATAGACGCACATTGCACACACTTTTGTCGATTCACATCTTACACTATTTTAAATTATTTATTTACATTTTTTAATTTCAATAGCTCCTTGGTCATGTGACCTAAAGACCTCAAACAAGGTTCAGAATGTCCACTCAGTGGCCCTACATGTTGCACACGCTTTAGTTTGTCCATTTTCATCTCACAATTTTACATTAATTTTTGTAAACATTCTAATTTCAATAGCTATTTGGTCATGTGACCTACTGGACTCAAACAAGGTTCATAATGAGGCTCCGCTTTCACGGTTTGTATTCATACTGAAAATCAAGATCAAGCGAGCTTTTGCCCTTCTGCTCCACGGGAGGTTTCTGTCCTCCCTGAGCTCGCCTTAGGACACCTGCGTTACCGTTTGACAGGTGTACCACCCCAGTCAAACTCCCCACCTGCCAGAGGCTGTTCACCTTGGAGACCTGCAGCAGATATGAGTACGGCCCAGAGTGAGATTTACACCCTCTCCCCCGGATTTTCAAGGGCCAGCGAGAGCTCACCAGACGCCGCCGAAACCGCAAAGCTTTCCAGGGCTTGGGTTCCTCGGGGCGAACCCATTCCAGGGCGCCCTTCACAAAGAAAAGAGAACTCTCCCTGGGGCTCCTGCCAGCTTCTCTGAGATCGGTCGCGTTACCACACTAGAAGCCTTTGCGGCGCCCGTCTCCGCCAGTCCGTGGACATTCTGAAAGTAGTTTGTGGTCAGTAGGTCACATGACCAAGGAGCTAATGAAATGTGAAAGTTTGAAAAAGTAATGTAACATTTGTGAGATAAAAATGGACTAACTAAAGGGTGTGCAATGTGTCGGCCCAGTGATTGAACATTCTGAACCTTGTGTGAGATCAATAGGTCACATGACCAAGGAAATAAATGAAATTCAAATATTAAAAAAAAGTTTGTACTTTGTTTACGCTCCCTAACTAATTCAACTAGGAATACAAAATGCTGCTCACATTTCCACATGTTTATCAGCTTTTTCAAAGCGAATGAATGTCCAAATTGTGAATAAGACCTGTGCAATATTGTGCACAGTTTCCCCAACATGACACTTATTTGGAGTCTGTGGCTCAAGTGGTTTGAAAGCTATTGAGGTTTGAAAGCGCGAATATCGATTGAATATCCAACCTGAAACTGTCTTTACCTCGGTAAGCAAATTACAATCTTTCATTCATCCCTATTTAGGAAGTCATGATGCTATGAGCTACTCCCTGGACATCAACTCTCCTCTGATCCGCTCTGAGTCTGACACATTTAGACTCCTGGATGGTCTCTTCTACTGCCTCACCAGACCTGCTATCTACAGGTGGTCTACCACGCAGGTACAGGGCCTGCTAATACCGTGACATCTGTTGTAAAAAAAAAAAACTGTTTTGCCCGGAGGCTTTGAATAGACGACTAATGGCTAGGTAGGGTGAGCATAGTATGCATAGTTCTTGTCTGAGACCAAAATGGACGGTTGTGTTGTGAATAGCATTAGCTTGAGCAACAATAGTGGAGACAGACCGGTTGTTAGGCAGTAGGTTGCCACAGAGTTGTGGTGGCAGTCTTCTCACTTCCTCTCTCAGCCAAACTTCTCACTCGATGGTGGTTCATCTGGTTCATCACTTAAAGTATCTGTGACACAGACTGCCTGTCTGTTTTTTCAAGACTAGGATTCCAGTAAAGCGTGCATACGTCATTATGAAGACTAGGATTCCAGTAAAACGTGCATACGTCATTATAAAGACTAGGATTCCAGTAAAGCGTGCATACGTCATGACGAAGACTAGGATTCCAGTAAAGCGTGCATACGTCATGATGAAGACTGGATTCCAGTAAAGCGTGCATACGCCATGATGAAGACTAGGATTCCAGTAAAGCGTGCATACGCCATGATGAAGACTAGGATTCCAGTAAAGCGTGCATACGCCATGATGAAGACTAGGATTCCAGTAAAGCGTGCATACGTCATGACGAAGACTAGGATTCCAGTAAAGCGTGCATACGTCATGACGAAGACTAGGATTCCAGTAAAGCGTGCATACATCATTATGAAGACTAGGATTCCAGTAACGCGTGCATACGTCATGATGAAGACTAGGATTCCAGTAAAGCGTGCATACGTCATTATATACATACTTTTTTTTAGAATATACCTTTATTATTCCCCAAACCCTACCACCCCTCCCCCAATTGGAGTAAACTAATTAACAATGACACTTAGGCTTCTACCTTCAGTTTATAAATACTATACATGTTTTACAGACACAATCTATTTTACAATAGTTATATTTTGTTTGTTTTTAGTCCTTCCTCTATTTCTGATTTCCATCCAGTTTGATTTCTATTTGTAACTGTGCTATTTCACAAAAGTTCTGAACCTATATACATTTGACAGACCCCATATGTTTTACATTGGTTATCTTGTTGTTATTAGTCCCACCCTTCAGCTCCACTCAACCCCTCCCATCTTTCTCTCAACATCATCCATTTTGGATTTCTATTTGCTGTGGATCTTCTGTAGCTCAGTTGGTAGAGCATGGCGCTTGTAACGCCAGGGTAGTGGGTTCGATCCCCGGGACCACCCATACGTAGAATGTATGCACACATGACTGTAAGTCGCTTTGGATAAAAGCGTCTGCTAAATGGCATTTATTATTATTATTATATATATTTTTCAACTGTGCTGTGATGCTTCACAAACGACTTGAACCTTTCTATTCTCATAGGTTCTACAGATTGTACATTAAAAATATATATTTTTTGCTAAAATAATTATATTATTGATTGCCTATGGCTTTTCAAATCACCCAGTATTGCTGTCTGCAGCGTTATTTCTAGGTAAATGTTGCAATTCTTCAGCCATTCCTGGACCTGTGACCAAAACCGAGCTTCATACGGACAGTACCAAAATAAATTATCAAATGACTCTGGCTCCTCACAGCAAAATCTGCAGAGCTGGGACCCCCATATATAACATTCTATTGGTTGCAGGAATTTTGTATAGTAATTTAAATTGAAAAATTAGAAGTTTTGATTCAGTTGTTTGGTGTATCAATTCATAAACCATGTGCCATCGAATGGGTACATCGAAAATCTCTTCCCAACTATTTTGCAATTTATATGGCACAGCTGCCAGTTTTTTGGTCCTTAAATGAAATTGGTATATGTTGTTATTTACCACACCCTTCTTTAACCTTTAATACAGGGCCGACATACATTTTCCCCCTTCTACTCGCCTCTTCCATTTCTGTGGTAATGCTGTAATTGGTTGGTTGTAATTTTGGGTAGAGCAGACATGTCCATATGTCTGTGTTAGCTGCATGTGTGACATAACTCCACCAGTCCTATTTATATCATTCACAACAATTGTACCTTTCTTAAACATTTCTTCAGAAAATTCATTTTTTAAAATCAATTAGTAAATTTGAGTTTAACCACTATTTGTAGTATTATTTGTTCTGTCTTTTCAGGATTAAAGCTGAAATTGCAACCAACTTGTTTAAAAAAAAAGAGATATTTTGGAGATGATTTCCTTTTCAAACAACCAAAAGTGAGCCGGTGTAATCTGAATAAAGGAGAGGTTATAATCTGAATAAAGGAGAGGTTATAATCTGAATAAAGGAGAGGTGTAAGTCGCTCTGGATAAGAGCGTCTGCTAAATGACTTAAATGTAAATGTTATAATCTGAATAAAGGAGAGGTTGTAATCTGAATAAAGGAGAGGTTGTAATCTGAATAAAGGAGAGGTTGTAATCTGAATAAAGGAGAGGTTGTAATCTGAATAAAGGAGAGGTTGTAATCTGAATAAAGGAGAGGTTGTAATCTGAATAAAGGAGAGGTTGTAATCTGAATAAAGGAGAGGTTGTAATCTGAATAAAGGAGAGGTTGTAATCTGAATAAAGGAGAGGTTGTAATCTGAATAAAGGAGAGGTTGTAATCTGAATAAAGGAGAGGTTGTAATCTGAATAAAGGAGAGGTTGTAATCTGAATAAAGGAGAGGTTGTAATCTGAATAAAGGAGCGGTTATAATCTGAATAAAGGAGAGGTTATAATCTGAATAAAGGAGAGGTTATAATCTGAATAAAGGAGAGGTTATAATCTGAATACAGGAGAGGTTATAATCTGAATACAGGAGAGGTTATAATCTGAATACAGGAGAGGTTATAATCTGAATAAAGGAGAGGTTATAATCTGAATAAAGGAGAGGTTATAATCTGAATAAAGGAGAGGTTGTAATCTGAATAAAGGAGCGGTTATAATCTGAATAAAGGGGAAAAGGCCCTTCCTGAACATTGGTACGAATGTCTCATCCTATCTACTAAAGAACCAGTTTGGATTTAAGTATAACTTTTGTATGACTGAAGCCTTTAGTGAGAATTCTAATGCTTTAATATTTAATAATTTCTGCCCTCCGAATTCATATTCATTATATAAATAGGCCCGTTTAATTTTGTCTGGTTTGCCATTCAAAATTAACTTGAATATTTTTTTGTTCATATAATTTAAAAAGCAGATCAAAAGGTGCAGGCAAAACCATAAGCAAATGGGTAAACTGTCATGTGACTAAAGAGTTCATCAGGGTCAACTGTCATGTGACTAAAGAGTTCATCAGGGGGATTTTTTCCACAGAGAGACAGGTATTTTCCTTTCCGTGGTAGCAAGATCTTATCTATTTTTGCTAACTTTCTATAAACATATGTCCACATCTCCGTCAGATGACGTTAGCTAGTTTCCATGAAACAGCTGTCTGTGTTAGCTGCCAAGTTAGTGCAGTGTACTTAGCTAGTTAGATATGTTATGCTAGCTAGTTAAACATTTGGCTAAGATCTGGCATTGGCAATAAGCGAATTCAATTGTTTCTTCGTCATCTTGCTTGGTAGTTACCGAGCTGTGGCCATCTGACATGTATAGAGCTGTGGCCATCTGACATGTATAGAGCTGTGGTCATCTGACATGTATAGAGCTGTGGTCATCTGACATGTATAGAGCTGTGGCCATCTGACATGTATAGAGCTGTGGCCATCTGACATGTATAGAGCTGTGGCCATCTGACATGTATAGAGCTGTGGCCATCTGACATGTATAGAGCTGTGGCCATCTGACATGTATAGAGCTGTGGCCATCTGACATGTATAGAGCTGTGGCCATCTGACATGTATAGAGCTGTGGCCATCTGACATGTATAGAGCTGTGGCCATCTGACATGTATAGAGCTGTGGCCATCTGACATGTATAGAGCTGTGGCCATCTGACATGTATAGAGCTGTGGCCATCTGACATGTATAGAGCTGTGGCCATCTGACATGTATAGAGCTGTGGCCATCTGACATGTATAGAGCTGTGGTCATCTGACATGTATAGAGCTGTGGTCATCTGACATGTATAGAGCTGTGGTCATCTGACATGTATAGAGCTGTGGTCATCTGACATGTATAGAGCTGTGGCCATCTGACATGTATAGAGCTGTGGCCATCTGACATGTATAGAGCTGTGGCCATCTGACATGTATAGAGCTGTGGCCTACAAGCCACTGATGACCTTTGGAACATCTACATTTAAACAATAAATCCATGTAATATAGTCTACCTACACCGTCACAATAAATCCATGTAATGTAGTCTAAAAGACTACATGAGGTGTGATACTAAACTTATAGGCCTATGGGCTAGGCTACATAATGTGTGATACTAAACTTATAGGCCTATGGGCTAGGCTACATAAGGTGTGATACTAACCTTATAGGCCTATGGGCTAGACTACATGAGGTGTGATACTAACCTTATAGGACTATGGGCTAGGCTACATGAGGTGTGATACTAACCTTATTTAAACATATAGGACTATGGGCTAGGCTACATGAGGTGTGATACTAACCTTATAGGACTATGGACTAGACTACATGAGGTGTGATACTAACCTTATAGGCCTATGGGCTAGACTACATGAGGTGTGATACTAACCTTATAGGACTATGGGCTAGGCTACATGAGGTGTGATACTAACCTTATTAAAACATATAGGACTATGGCCTAGACTACATGAGGTGTGATACTAACCTTATAGGACTATGGGCTAGGCTACATGAGGTGTGATACTAACCTTTCGCTCTGGATAAGAGCGTCTGCTAAATGACTTAAATGTAAATGTAAAACATATAGGCCTATGGGCTAGACTACATGAGGTGTGATACTAACCTTATAGGACTATGGGCTAGACTACATGAGGTGTGATACTAACCTTATAGGACTATGGGCTAGACTACATGAGGTGTGATACTAACCTTATAGGACTATGGGCTAGACTACATGAGGTGTGATACTAACCTTATAGGACTATGGGCTAGACTACATGAGGTGTGATACTAACCTTATAGGCCTATGGGCTAGGCTACATGAGGTGTGATACTAACCTTATAGGACTATGGGCTAGGCTACATGAGGTGTGATACTAACCTTATAGGACTATGGGCTAGGCTACATGAGGTGTGATACTAACCTTATAGGCCTATGGGCTAGGCTACATGAGGTGTGATACTAACCTTATAGGACTATGGGCTAGGCTACATGAGGTGTGATACTAACCTTATAGGCCTATGGGCTAGGCTACATGAGGTGTGATACTAACCTTATAGGACTATGGGCTAGGCTACATGAGGTGTGATACTAACCTTATAGGACTATGGGCTAGACTACATGAGGTGTGATACTAACCTTATTAAAACATATAGGCCTATGGGCTAGACTACATGAGGTGTGATACTAACCTTATTAAAACATATAGGCCTATGGGCTAGACTACATGAGGTGTGATACTAACCTTATTAAAACATATAGGCCTATGGGCTAGACTACATGAGGTGTGATACTAACCATATAGGCCTATGGGCTAGACTACATGAGGTGTGATACTAACCTTATTAAAACATATAGGCTTATGGGCTAGACTACATGAGGTGTGATACTAACCTTATTAAAACATATAGGCCTATGGGCTAGACTACATGAGGTGTGATACTATGATTAGAAAAATAAATAAATAAATATCAAATGGAAGACTCTTTTCCCCGTGGTTTATTTTCATGCCAGCCAAGTAGGCTATAGTCCTGTTGTAAATATAAGCAATGTGCTTAATATTAGGAAAGTTGAGAAATAAATATAGTAGGCCTAGCCTATAGAAAGCTGGTAGGATCCTCCTCTTTTTAATAGAGGCCATCATTCTTTTTCTTATGCATAGCCTATAGAATTGTTGAGCAACATGTTTGAATATATTTTCCATTACATTTGCATTGATGTCAGAGTGACTAGAGGGACAGTAAAGTGCTGAGTACCAGGCAGTTAGCAAATTTGGTATGTTACTAATGACCATCAGTAGCATCAGAGCTTGGAAAAGCCTAATTACCGTGACTAAACGGTCATGACTGCCGGTGTGGCGGTAATACGGTCATGCAACAGCCCTAGGCTTGCATCAATAAAATAACAACATTGGTGCAGATAGCTGGGAATCTAGACCATAAGTAATAGACACAGATATTGTCAAACAACGTTACTGCCACCTTCTGGTTTGGAGTATTTTAACTGTGTGGCTGACGAGGTCTTTGCTGTGTGAACATGAAAGAGAGCACCTGTGGGCAGTCAATAAGTGTCAAACGTTCGCCAGACGACAGTAGTCTGAGCTTTAACAGCAGAAACATTGCTAGACCGACATACTCTCCTCTCTTGCTAAATGCAAAATTTAAAGGGGAATTACACAAAAACATTAAATATTTTTTTCCCCCAGACCTAAATAATTGTCTTCTGGTGTGATGTTCAGTGCTTTGGGAAAGTATTCAGACCCCTTGACTTCTTCCTCAGTTTATGTTACAGCCTTTTACTCTGAAATGGATTCAATAGTTTTTTTTCCCTCATCAATCTTCACAGTACTTCATAATGACAAAGCAAAAACTGTTTTTAGAAATTGTAGCAAATGTATTAAAAATAAACTGAAATATCACATTTACATAAGTATATGTCCGTAAACACGGAATATTGAATATGTCCGTAAACACTGCAGCCAGCTCTGTGGCTAAGGATGCTGGGCCGGCAGCCTTGCGGGGGCTAACGCATCTCCCAGTCCTGCCGCTGAAAAACATCCCCACATCACGATGCTGACACCACTATGCTTCACTGTAGGGATGTTGCCAGGTTTCCTCCGTACGTGACACTTGGCATTCAGGCCAACAAGTTTTCATTAGACCAGAGAATCTTGTTACTCATGGTCAGAGTCTTTAGGTGCCTTTTGGTAAACTCCAAGCGGGCTGTCATGTGCCTTTTTACTGAGTGGTGGCTTCTGTCTGGCCACTCTACCATAAAGGCCTGATTGGTGGAGTGCTGCAGAGATGGTTGTCCTTCTGGAAGGTTCTCCCATCTCCACAGAGGAACTCTAGAGTTCTGTCAGTGTGACCATCGGGTTCTTGGTCACTTCACTTCCCTGACCAAGACCCTTCTCCCCTGATTGCTCAGTTTGGCCAGGCAGCCAGCTCTAGGAAGAGTCTTGGTGGTTCTAAACTTCTTCCATTGAAGATTGATGGAGGCAACGGTGTTCTTGTGGACCTTCAGTGCTGCAGAAGTGTTTTTGTACCCTTCCCCAGATCTGTGCCTCGACACAATCCTGTCTCGGAGCTCTACAGATAATTCCTTCGACCTCATGGCTTTGTTTTTGCTCTGACATGCACTGTCAACTGTGGGACCTTTTATAGACCGGTGTGCATCTTCCCAAATCATGTCCAATCAGTTGAATTTACCACAGGTGGACTCCAATCAAGTTTTAGAAACATCTCAAGGATGATCAATGGAAACAGGATGCACCTGAGCTCAATATTGAGTCTCATGGCAAAGAGTCTCAATACTTATGTAAATAAGGTATTTATGTTTAAAAAAAAATTAATACACATTTACTTCAATTTCTTAACCTTTTTCACTTTGTCATTATGGGGTATTGTGTGTAGATTGCTGAAGAAGAAAAAATGTCATCTATTTTAGAATAAGACTGTAATGTAACAAAATGTGGAAAAAGTCAAGGGGTCTGAACTTTCCTGAAGGCACTGTAAGCATTGACATGGACTCTGAAAACCAATTTTCATTGTTTTTATATCAATAATTGTAATATTGAGAGTAAAAAACACAAACAAATCATAAAACAAAGAAAAATAAAACCGAGAACTGAATTCAGGAAAGTTATTAATTTAAATAATGTTTTGTTTGTTTTTGCCTTCTAACAGGAAAAAGGTATTGTGGAGCAGCTATCAGAGGGGATTCGATACTTCGACCTCCGAATCGCCCACAAACCGTACGACCCGTCCAACCAACTGTATTTCACACATGTCATTTACACTCATCTGACAGTGGTGGTGAGTAGAAGGAATACTATGCCTAACTCTTCATTATAAACATTTTTTACTACATCATCAGTTGTTACAAAGAGCTTTATAGTTACCCAGCCTAAACCCCAAAGACCAAGTAGAAACAGGAGAGAGAGAGAGCACAATGACCAAGAAGAGCTCTCTAAAAAGAATACGCAATATTGGGAGGATCATTGCTTATATATTTAATATTTCCTGACTGGTACAGGAAACTCTGAGGGCCGTAGCCTCGTGGTTGGAGTCTCACTCCAGGGAGGTTGTTATCCTGGCATGCAGTCACTTTGAAGGACTCAACGACAAACTACATGAACATTTCATTTTCTCACTGAAGAAAATCTTTGGGTCTAAACTCTGTCCTCGCAAGGTAAACTTTGTTATTTCTATAACTGTAGTCAATGTCAATAGCTGAAAAGACTGATACATTTACAACATTTTTGCTAAGCATTACCAGTCGGTCTCTATCGAATTGGATTGCTTTACTGAAAATACTGTATTTCTTCAGTAAATGAAATTAGATGTTTAGTTAATGTTCAGCATGAGAGAAGGCTTCACCAGCTGACCAATACTACCTACACAAATCACCAGCTGCCCAATACTACCTACACAAATCACCAGCTGCCCAATGCTACCTACACAAATCACCAGCTGACCAATGCTACCTACACAAATCACCAGCTGCCCAATACTACCTACACAAATCACCAGCTGCCCAATGCTACCTACACAAATCACCAGCTGCCCAATACTACCTACACAAATCACCAGCTGCCCAATACTACCTACACAAATCACCAGCTGACCAATGCTACCTACACAAATCACCAGCTGACCAATGCTACCTACACAAATCACCAGCTGACCAATGCTACCTACACAAATCACCAGCTGCCCAATGCTACCTACACAAATCACCAGCTGCCCAATGCTACCTACACAAATCACCAGCTGCCCAATGCTACCTACACAAATCACCAGCTGCCCAATGCTACCTACACAAATCACCAGCTGCCCAATGCTACCTACACAAATCACCAGCTGCCCAATACTACCTACACAAATCACCAGCTGACCAATGCTACCTACACAAATCACCAGCTGACCGATGCTACCTACACAAATCACCAGCTGACCGATGCTACCTACACAAATCACCAGCTGACCGATGCTACCTACACAAATCACCAGCTGCCCGATGCTACCTACACAAATCACCAGCTGCCCGATACTACCTACACAAATCACCAGCTGCCCGATACTACCTACACAAATCACCAGCTGCCCAATACTACCTACACAAATCACCAGCTGCCCAATGCTACCTACACAAATCACCAGCTGCCCAATACTACCTACACAAATCACCAGCTGCCCAATGCTACCTACACAAATCACCAGCTGCCCAATACTACCTACACAAATCACCAGCTGCCCAATGCTACCTACACAAATCACCAGCTGCCCAATACTACCTACACAAATCACCAGCTGCCCAATGCTACCTACACAAATCACCAGCTGCCCAATGCTACCTACACAAATCACCAGCTGCCCAATGCTACCTACACAAATCACCAGCTGCCCAATACTACCTACACAAATCACCAGCTGCCCAATACTACCTACACAAATCACCAGCTGCCCAATGCCACCTACACAAATCACCAGCTGACCACCTACACAAATCACCAGCTGACCACCTACACAAATCACCAGCTGACCACCTACACAAATCACCAGCTGACCACCTACACAAATCACCAGCTGACCACCTACACAAATCACCAGCTGACCACCTACACAAATCACCAGCTGACCACCTACACAAATCACCAGCTGCCCACCTACACAAATCACCAGCTGCCCAATGCTACCTACACAAATCACCAGCTGCCCAATGCTACCTACACAAATCACCAGCTGCCCAATACTACCTACACAAATCACCAGCTGCCCAATGCTACCTACACAAATCACCAGCTGCCCAATGCTACCTACACAAATCACCAGCTGCCCAAACCTACACAAATCACCAGCTGACCAATACTACCTACACAAATCACCAGCTGCCCAATACCACCTACACAAATCACCAGCTGCCCAACCACCTACACAAATCACCAGCTGACCACCACCAAATCACCAGCTGACCACCTACACAAATCACCAGCTGACCACCTACACAAATCACCAGCTGCCCAACTACCTACACAAATCACCAGCTGCCCAAACCTACAAATCACCAGCTGCCCCTACCTACACAAATCACCAGCTGCCCAATGCTACCTACACAAATCACCAGCTGACCACCTACACAAATCACCAGCTGACCACCTACACAAATCACCAGCTGACCACCTACACAAATCACCAGCTGCCCAATACTACCTACACAAATCACCAGCTGCCCAATACTACCTACACAAATCACCAGCTGCCCACCTACACAAATCACCAGCTGACCACCTACACAAATCACCAGCTGACCACCTACACAAATCACCAGCTGACCACCTACACAAATCACCAGCTGACCACCTACACAAATCACCAGCTGCCCAATGCTACCTACACAAATCACCAGCTGCCCAATGCTACCTACACAAATCACCAGCTGCCCAATGCTACCTACACAAATCACCAGCTGCCCAATGCTACCTACACAAATCACCAGCTGCCCAATGCTACCTACACAAATCACCAGCTGCACCATGACTACCTACACAAATCACCAGCTGCCCCACCTACACAAATCACCAGCTGCCCAATGCTACCTACACAAATCACCAGCTGCCCAACCTACACAAATCACCAGCTGCCCAACCTACACAAATCACCAGCTGCCCAATGCTACCTACACAAATCACCAGCTGCCCAATGCTACCTACACAAATCACCAGCTGCCCAATGCTACCTACACAAATCACCAGCTGCCCAATGCTACCTACACAAATCACCAGCTGCCCAATGCTACCTACACAAATCACCAGCTGCCCAATGCTACCTACACAAATCACCAGCTGCCCAATGCTACCTACACAAATCACCAGCTGCCCAATACTACCTACACAAATCACCAGCTGCCCAATGCTACCTACACAAATCACCAGCTGCCCAATGCCACCTACACAAATCACCAGCTGACCACCTACACAAATCACCAGCTGACCACCTACACAAATCACCAGCTGACCACCTACACAAATCACCAGCTGACCACCTACACAAATCACCAGCTGACCACCTACACAAATCACCAGCTGCCCACCTACACAAATCACCAGCTGCCCAACTACCTACACAAATCACCAGCTGCTGCTACCTACACAAATCACCAGCTGCCCAAACTACCTACACAAATCACAAATCACCAGCTGCTACCCCAAATCACCAGCTGCCCAACCTACACAAATCACCAGCTGCCCAATGCTACCTACACAAATCACCAGCTGCCCAATGCTACCTACACAAATCACCAGCTGCCCAATGCTACCTACACAAATCACCAGCTGACTACCTACACAAATCACCAGCTGCTACCTACACAAATCACCAGCTGACCACCTACACAAATCACCAGCTGACCACCTACACAAATCACCAGCTGACCACCTACACAAATCACCAGCTGACCACCTACACAAATCACCAGCTGCCCAATACTACCTACACAAATCACCAGCTGCCCAATGCTACCTACACAAATCACCAGCTGCCCAATGCTACCTACACAAATCACCAGCTGCCCAATGCTACCTACACAAATCACCAGCTGCCCAATGCTACCTACACAAATCACCAGCTGCCCAATGCTACCTACACAAATCACCAGCTGCCCAATGCTACCTACACAAATCACCAGCTGCCCAATGCTACCTACACAAATCACCAGCTGCCCAATGCTACCTACACAAATCACCAGCTGCCCAATACTACCTACACAAATCACCAGCTGCCCAATACTACCTACACAAATCACCAGCTGCCCAATGCTACCTACACAAATCACCAGCTGACCACCTACACAAATCACCAGCTGACCACCTACACAAATCACCAGCTGACCACCTACACAAATCACCAGCTGACCACCTACACAAATCACCAGCTGACCACCTACACAAATCACCAGCTGACCACCTACACAAATCACCAGCTGACCACCTACACAAATCACCAGCTGACCACCTACACAAATCACCAGCTGACCACCTACACAAATCACCAGCTGACCACCTACACAAATCACCAGCTGACCACCTACACAAATCACCAGCTGACCACCTACACAAATCACCAGCTGCCCAATACTACCTACACAAATCACCAGCTGACCACCTACACAAATCACCAGCTGACCACCTACACAAATCACCAGCTGCCCAATACTACCTACACAAATCACCAGCTGCCCAATACTACCTACACAAATCACCAGCTGACCAATGCTACCTACACAAATCACCAGCTGACCAATGCTACCTACACAAATCACCAGCTGACCAATGCTACCTACACAAATCACCAGCTGCCCAATGCTACCTACACAAATCACCAGCTGCCCAATGCTACCTACACAAATCACCAGCTGCCCAATGCTACCTACACAAATCACCAGCTGCCCAATACTACCTACACAAATCACCAGCTGCCCAATACTACCTACACAAATCACCAGCTGCCCAATACTACCTACACAAATCACCAGCTGCCCAATGCTACCTACACAAATCACCAGCTGCCCAATGCTACCTACACAAATCACCAGCTGCCCAATGCTACCTACACAAATCACCAGCTGCCCAATACTACCTACACAAATCACCAGCTGCCCAATGCTACCTACACAAATCACCAGCTGCCCACCTACACAAATCACCAGCTGACCACCTACACAAATCACCAGCTGACCACCTACACAAATCACCAGCTGACCACCTACACAAATCACCAGCTGACCACCTACACAAATCACCAGCTGACCACCTACACAAATCACCAGCTGACCACCTACACAAATCACCAGCTGACCACCTACACAAATCACCAGCTGACCACCTACACAAATCACCAGCTGACCACCTACACAAATCACCAGCTGACCACCTACACAAATCACCAGCTGACCACCTACACAAATCACCAGCTGACCAATGCTACCTACACAAATCACCAGCTGCCCAATGCTACCTACACAAATCACCAGCTGCCCAATGCTACCTACACAAATCACCAGCTGCCCAATGCTACCTACACAAATCACCAGCTGCCCAATGCTACCTACACAAATCACCAGCTGCCCAATGCTACCTACACAAATCAGCAGCTGCCCAATGCTACCTACACAAATCACCAGCTGCCCAATGCTACCTACACAAATCACCAGCTGCCCAATGCTACCTACACAAATCACCAGCTGCCCAATACTACCTACACAAATCACCAGCTGCCCAATGCTACCTACACAAATCACCAGCTGCCCAATGCTACCTACACAAATCACTAGGATGCTTTCCCTTCTCTGCCCAGGGCTGAAGTAGTGCACTATACAGGGAATTGGGTGTCATATGGACAGCCGATAACAGAGGCTACTTGTTCTTCTGTCTTTCCCTCCAGGAGACAGTGGTGACCCTGCGTGGTCTGTGGGCATTGGGTTACCAGGTACTGCTGTCGTATGATGACCAGTCAGCAGCACGACACCAGGCTCTGTGGCCAGGTATACCGTACTGGTGGGCCAACCAATACACGGCCAGCGGGGTGGTCAGCTATCTGGACTGGCAGAAAGACATGGGACGCCCAGGTATGTGAAAAGCCCTGGACTAAAAGTCATAAATAACTTAGATGTTCAAACATGTTTCAGTGCCTAGTCTACACACCCCTTGCACAGTCTTCACATTTTGCCATCTTATAATTTAATACTTTTTTGGGATTAAATTGTACCTACTCCACCAACCTACTCCACATTTCCGAATTTGAACGTTTTCCAAATGAATCAAAAATGAAGATGTCTTAATTGTGTAGGGTTAGGGTATGTCTTCACACCCCAAGAGATAATCATTGGTGGAAGAGCCTTTAGCAGCCATTACAGCTGTGAACCTGGTTTGAATAAGAATCGACCAACTTTGCACAACTCAAGTTTTGTGGTTCCAGCTTCATGTTCTGGGTATTTATTGTGGTTCCAGCTTCATGTTATGGGTATTTATTGTGGTGGCAGCATCATGTTCTGGGGATTTATTGTGGTTTCAGCATCATGTTATGGGTATTTATTGTGGTGGCAGCATCATGTTATGGGTATTTATTGTGGTGGCAGCTTCATGTTATGGGTATTTATTGTGGTGGCAGCATCATGTTATGGGTATTTATTGTGGTGGCAGCATCATGTTCTGGGTATTTATTGTGGTTTCAGCTTCATGTTATGGGTATTTATTGTGGTTCCAGCTTCATGTTATGGGTATTTATTGTGGTGGCAGCATCATGTTCTGGGTATTTATTGTGGTGGCAGCATCATGTTATGGGTATTTATTGTGGTGGCAGCATCATGTTATGGGTATTTATTGTGGTGGCAGCATCATGTTCTGGGTATTTATTGTGGTGGCAGCATCATGTTCTGGGTATTTATTGTGGTGGCAGCATCATGTTATGGGTATTTATTGTGGTGGCAGCATCATGTTATGGGTATTTATTGTGGTGGCAGCATCATGTTATGGGTATTTACATTACATTTACATTTACATTACATTTAAGTCATTTAGCAGACGCTCTTATCCAGAGCGACTTACAAATTGGTGCATTCACCTTATGACATCCAGTGGGACAGTCACTTAACAATAGTGCATCTAAAACTTAGGGGGGGTGGGGTGAGAGGGATTACTTAACCTATCCTAGGTATTCCTTAAAGAGGTGGGGTTTCAGGTGTCTCCGGAAGGTGGTGATTGACTCCGCTGTCCTGGCGTCGTGAGGGAGTTTGTTCCACCATTGGGGGGCCAGGGCAGCGAACAGTTTTGACTGGGCTGAGCGGGAGCTGTACTTCCTCAGTGGTAGGGAGGCGAGCAGGCCAGAGGTGGATGAACGCAGTGCCCTTGTTTGGGTGTAGGGCCTGATCAGAGCCTGGAGGTACTGAGGTGCCGTTCCCCTCACAGCTCCGTAGGCAAGCACCATGGTCTTGTAGCGGATGCGAGCTTCAACTGGAAGCCAGTGGAGAGAACGGAGGAGCGGGGTGACGTGAGAGAACTTGGGAAGGTTGAACACCAGACGGGCTGCGGCGTTCTGGATGAGTTGAAGGGGTTTAATGGCACAGGCAGGGAGCCCAGCCAACAGCGAGTTGCAGTAATCCAGACGGGAGATGACAAGTGCCTGGATTAGGACCTGCGCCGCTTCCTGTGTGAGGCAGGGTCGTACTCTGCGGATGTTGTAGAGCATGAACCTACAGGAACGGGCCACCGCCTTGATGTTAGTTGAGAACGACAGGGTGTTGTCCAGGATCACACCAAGGTTCTTGGCGCTCTGGGAGGAGGACACAGTGGAGTTGTCAACCGTGATGGCGAGATCATGGAACGGGCAGTCCTTCCCCGGGAGGAAGAGCAGCTCCGTCTTGCCGAGGTTCAGCTTGAGGTGGTGATCCGTCATCCACACTGATATGTCTGCCAGACATGCAGAGATGCGATTCGCCACCTGGTCATCAGAAGGGGGAAAGGAGAAGATTAATTGTGTGTCGTCTGCATAGCAATGATAAGAGAGACCATGTGAGGTTATGACAGAGCCAAGTGACTTGGTGTATAGCGAGAATAGGAGAGGGCCAAGAACAGAGCCCTGGGGGACACCAGTGGTGAGAGCGCGTGGTGAGGAGACAGATTCTCGCCACGCCACCTGGTAGGAGCGACCTGTCAGGTAGGACGCAATCCAAGCGTGGGCCGCGCCGGAGATGCCCAACTCGGAGAGGGTGGAGAGGAGGATCTGATGGTTCACAGTATCGAAGGCAGCCGATAGATCTAGAAGGATGAGAGCAGAGGAGAGAGAGTTAGCTTTAGCAGTGCGGAGCGCCTCCGTGATACAGAGGAGAGCAGTCTCAGTTGAATGACTAGTCTTGAAACCTGACTGATTTGGATCAAGAAGGTCATTCAGAGAGAGATAGCGGGAGAGCTGGCCAAGGACGGCACGTTCAAGAGTTTTGGAGAGAAAAGAAAGAAGGGATACTGGTCTGTAATTGTTGACATCGGAGGGATCGAGTGTAGGTTTTTTCAGAAGGGGTGCAACTCTCGCTCTCTTGAAGACGGAAGGGACGTAGCCAACGGTCAGGGATGAGTTGATGAGCGAGGTGAGGTAAGGGAGAAGGTCTCCGGAAATGGTCTGGAGAAGAGAGGAGGGGATAGGGTCAAGCGGGCAGGTTGTTGGGCGGCCGGCCGTCACAAGACGCGAGATTTCATCTGGAGAGAGAGGGGAGAAAGAGGTCAGAGCATAGGGTAGGGCAGTGTGAGCAGAACCAGCGGTGTCGTTTGACTTAGCAAACGAGGATCGGATGTCGTCGACCTTCTTTTCAAAATGGTTGACGAAGTCATCTGCAGAGAGGGAGGAGGGGGGGAGGGGGCGGAGGATTCAGGAGGGAGGAGAAGGTGGCAAAGAGCTTCCTAGGGTTAGAGGCAGAAGCTTGGAATTTAGCGTGGTAGAAAGTGGCTTTAGCTTTAGCAGCAGAGACAGAGGAGGAAAATGTAGAGAGGAGGGAGTGAAAGGATGCCAGGTCCGCAGGGAGGCGAGTTTTCCTCCATTTCCGCTCGGCTGCCCGGAGCCCTGTTCTGTGAGCTCGCAATGAGTCATCGAGCCACGGAGCGGGAGGGGAGGACCGAGCCGGCCTGGAGGATAGGGGACATAGAGAGTCAAGGGATGCAGAGAGGGAGGAGAGGAGGGTTGAGGAGGCAGAATCAGGAGATAGGTGGGAGAAGGTTTGAGCGGAGGGAAGAGATGATAGGATGGAAGAGGAGAGAGTAGCGGGGGAGAGAGAGCGAAGGTTGGGACGGCGCGATACCATCCGAGTAGGGGCAGTGTGGGAGGTGTTGGATGAGAGCGAGAGGGAAAAGGATACAAGGCAGTGGTCGGAGACTTGGAGGGGAGTTGCAATGAGGTTAGTGGAAGAACAGCATCTAGTAAAGATGAGGTCGAGCGTATTGCCTGCCTTGTGAGTAGGGGGGAAGGTGAGAGGGTGAGGTCAAAAGAGGAGAGGAGTGGAAAGAAGGAGGCAGAGAGGAAAGAGTCAAAGGTAGACGTGGGGAGGTTAAAGTCGCCCAGAACTGTGAGAGGTGAGCCGTCCTCAGGAAAGGAGCTTATCAAGGCATCAAGCTCATTGATGAACTCTCCGAGGGAACCTGGAGGGCGATAAATGATAAGGATGTTAAGCTTGAAAGGGCTAGTGACTGTGACAGCATGGAATTCAAAGGAGGCGATAGACAGATGGGTAAGGGGAGAAAGAGAGAATGACCACTTGGGAGAGATGAGGATCCCGGTGCCACCACCCCGCTGACCAGACGCTCTCGGGGTGTGCGAGAACACGTGGGCGGACGAAGAGAGAGCAGTAGGAGTAGCAGTGTTGTCTGTGGTGATCCATGTTTCCGTCAGGGCCAAGAAGTCGAGGGACTGGAGGGAGGCATGGGCTGAGATGAACTCTGCCTTGTTGACCGCAGATTGGCAGTTCCAGAGGCTACCGGAGACCTGGAACTCCACGTGGGTCGTGCGCGCTGGGACCACCAGAGTAGGGTGGCCGCGGCCACGCGGTGAGGAGCGTTTGTATGGTCTGTGCAGAGAGGAGAGAACAGGGATAAACCGACACATAGTTGACAGGCTACAGAAGAGGCTACGCTAATGCAAAGGAGATTGGAATGACAAGTGGACTACACGTCTCGAATGTTCAGAAAGTTAAGCTACGTAGCAAGAATCTTATTGACCAAAATGATTAAAATGATACAGTACTGCTGAAGTAGGCCAGCTGGCAGTGGGTGCGTTGTTGACACTACACTAATCAAGTCGTTCCGTTGAGTGTAATAGTTTCTGCAGTGTTGCTATTCGGGGGCTAGCAGGCTAGCTAGCAGTGTTGTTTACGTTACGTTGCGTTAAAAGAACGACAATAGATGGCTAGCGAACCTAGAAAATCGCTCTAGACTACACAATTATCTTTGATACAAAGACGGCTATTTATTGTGGTGGCAGCATCATGTTATGGGTATTTATTGTGGTTCCAGCTTCATGTTATGGGTATTTATTGTGGTGGCAGCATCATGTTATGGGTATTTATTGTGGTGGCAGCTTCATGTTATGGGTATTTATTGTGGTTCCAGCTTCATGTTATGGGTATTTATTGTGGTTTCAGCTTCATGTTATGGGTATTTATTGTGGTTTCAGCATCATGTTATGGGTATTTATTGTGGTGGCAGCATCATGTTATGGGTATGCTTTTCACTGACTGAGACTGGGGAGTTTGTCACGATTAGAATAAATATAGAAGGAGCAAAGCCCAGGTAAAAACCTAAATGAAAACCCGCCGTAGTCTTCTGTAAACCTAACCCTGCAATAGTGTTGTATTTTTCAGTGGGACAATTACAAAAAAATGTATGACAAAGACACCAGAATGGATGTGTTTCTGAATGATATGAATATTGCTGTCCACCAATAACTCCTGACCAAATTTACTGAGAAAAAAAACAATGGATGTACAATATGTTGCCCTAAAAGTTATTGGTAGAATCTTATTAACATCTGTAATGGTTGACAAAGACGCTTCCATCAATCTTAGCTCTGGGGTGGGAAGACGTACGCGAACAACACATCTTCATTTATTTTTTTTAGGTTGTGTAGATCAGTATGATGTTGTTTTACATTTAGGGCTGTATTCAATCAGATATGCTTTAGCTGACATTTGCATAGCAAATAGCGTACGGGCACTTCCATAGAGCACAAACCCATATGTTAGAACTGGTTATCACACTTTGAGGTTAGAAAAACACCTACCATGTGTCATGACTGTCCACGAGAATCCAAATAGGTCAGATCAGGTTTGCAATGAATAACTTCAATCAGACCCCCTCTCACCCGTAGAGGGGGAAGAAAATAACTAACAACCACATCCTGGTGGGATTAACAACCACATCCTGGTGTAAATCAGGGGACAAGATCTAGGCCTGTACTATCCAAATTCACCAAAGGAATATGCTTTGTCTCAACAGACCTTTTTTCTGCTAAAACTCTTAACACGCTCAAGCGAATAGTGGAACATTTGTAACTTAGAACGGGAGGAATGGTCAGAGGCGATCTATAGAACACTAATGTCCTTTTTGTTTGTATTTATTTTGTTTTTGTTAAGAGAGCGATGTGATTTGAGAAGTTTTAAGAGAATTGTTTTCCAGAACTTTGCACAATGACTAATCACCGCCCTGAGTGAGGTCAGAGAGCGTGTCAGCCTGCCGGAACCACCCCTTTCGAAGCAAAAAATGATGGGTTTAGAAAAAAACACATTGGACCAGAAAATGGAAGAAAAATCGACTCTGTAGTTCTGTTCAGGACTACACGACAAGTCACCAGATACCGGACAACAACAAAGGACAACAGTTGTTGGAACTATTTTGGATAATCATAACCTTACAAGCGTGCCGCGAAAAGGCCCAAATCCCTTTTCTAAGGCTGCCCCGTTCACCGAGAGATCTCTGGCAAAACCAGGCATTTCACATAAATACATGCATGATTTCTTGCTCAAAGTGGGCGGTGGTTCATGTGCAAAGTATATGGTTAGTGAATGTGGCAATGTTAAGTGTCTCTGTCCCCCTCTCTCCATCTCTTCTTTAACAAGCATCCATGTTGTCATTCCGCTAGGGACCCTTTTTCAGCGTATTATGTCTCCAGTTAATATCGGTGTAGTATGTGTGTTTATCCTGTGTTCCCATTTAATTAGGTAAATTCGGGAGATGGTAACTCTTTAAAGAACCTCTCTCGTGGAGCCCCAGATCCTAATGAGTTAATTGTTACATGATGAATTTTACAATTAAACATATTTTAGTTAATTAGATAAATATTAGTCCTCAGATTAATGTTAAAGTCAAGTAACCAAAAAAAAGAAACGTACATGAACTATTGCTTGATTTCAGAGGCACAACTCTCAGCATGACCTATGACTAGATCAAGATGGCGCCAATAGAGGTGCCAGCTTTGCTTCAAGTCCAGGAAACTGTGCAGGATTTGCAGTACACGAGCGAGAAACCCACTCGACCACTGCTACTCTAACGTCCGTGCTGCATATAAGGCCCTCCTTTTGGCAAATTGACCATGACTCCATCTTGTTGCTCCCCTCCTATTGCATAAACTAAAACAGGAAGCGCCCATGCTTAGGTCTATCCAAAGCTGGTGTGACCAATCAGATTCCACGCTTCAAGGTTGCTTCGATCACGTGGACTGGGATATGTTCCGGGTAGCCTCAGAGAACAACATTGACGTATTCACTGACTCGTGAGCGAGTTTATAAGGAAGTGTATAGGAGATGTTGTACCCACTGTGACTATTAAAACCTTCCCGAACCAGAAACCGTGGATTGATGGCAGCATTCACGCAAAACCGGAAGCACGTACCACCGCATTTAATCATGGCAAGGCAACTGGAAACATGACCGAATACAAACAGTGTAGTTATTCCCTCCTCAAGGCAATCAAACAAGCAAAGTGTCATTATAGGCTCAGAAACGAGATGTATGTGGCAGGGTCTTCAGACAATCACGGATTACAAAAAGAAAAACAGCTCCATTGCGGACATCGAAGTCTTGCTCCCAGACAAATTAAACAACTTCTTTGCGCGCTTGAGGACAAAAGTGCCACCAACACGGCCCAGTCTCTGTCTGACAGAGGAGGCAGCATAATAAACAGAGTCCAGTCTCTGTTCGACAGAGGAGGTTGCATGATAAACAGAGTCCAGTCTCTGTCTGACAGAGGAGGCAGCATAATAAACAGAGTCCAGTCTCTGTTCGACAGAGGAGGCTGCATGATAAACAGAGTCCAGTCTCTGTTCGACAGAGGTTGCATTATATACAACAACCACAATCAATCACAGAGAGAACAGTGGCCTGAACAAGCTTCTTTCTAGCCATAAGCGGGAAGCAAGCCTTATACGAAAATAAAACTCTAATTTCAATTCAAACTTCATCATAAGATTAAACTTTTAAAGGACAACTTCACATCCAACCATATACCTCAATATTTGTAGGATGACATGTTTTCAATGGATAAGCCACCAGATGTGACAATGCAAACCTTTTTTCTACATTCAAGACCAGTTTGAGACTATAAAGGGAGGCCTGCACACACTGAAAAGCAGTCTGGAGCTCTTCAACAGCCTGAACCAGAGAAGGAGCACAATATATGACTGGAGCATCTGTATGTCGTGTCTTTGGCATCATTCAACTGAAGACTTATTTTTATCAAATAAATTCTCTGTAATTATTATTACGTGATTAAACTAACTTAATCATGTAACTGTAATTAACTAGGAAGTCGGGGCAACAAGGAAAATATTCAGATCAAAGTTATAATTTTCCTAATATAACTTTCAGATATTTTAATATATGATCAATTAGTCTTCTCTTAAATTTACATTTAAGTCATTTAGCAGACGCTCTTATCCAGAGCGACTTACAAATTGGTGCATTCACCTTATGACATCCAGTGGAACAGTCACTTTACAATAGTGCATCTAAATCTTAAAGGGGGGGTGAGAGGGAATACTTATCCTATCCTAGGTATTCCTTAAAGAGGTGGGGTTTCAGGTGTCTCCGGAAGGTGGTGATTGACTCCGCTCTTCTAGTGGAGCAGGTTGAGATTTTCAAGTTCCTTGGTGTCCACATCACCAACAAACTAACATGGTCCAACACCATGACAGTCGTGAAGCGGGCACGACAACACCTGTCCCCCCTCAGGAGACTGAGTACTGGGTCCTCAGATCCACAAAAATTTCTACAGCTGCACCATCGAGAGAATCCTGACTGGTTGCATCAATGCCTGGTATGGCAACTGCTCAGCCTCCGACCGCAAGGCACTACAGAGGGTAGTGCGTACGGCCCAGTACATTACTGGGGCTAAGATTACTGCCATCCAGGACCTCTATACCAGGCGGTGTCAGAGGAAGGCCCTAGAAATGGTCAGACTCCAGCCACCCTAGTCAAAGACTGTTCTCTCTGCTACTGCACGGCAAGCTGTACCAGTACCCACTGTATATAGCCTCCACATTGACTCTGTACCGTAACACCCTGTATATAGCCTCCAGCCCAGTCACGGACCAGGATGTCTTGCTCCCAGGCAGACTAAATAACTTTTTTGCCCGCTTTGAGGGACAATACAGTGCCACTGACACGGCCTGCAACGAAAACATGCGGTCTCTCCTTCACTGCAGCCGAGGTGAGTAAGACATTTAAACGTGTTAACCCTCGCAAGGCTGCAGGCCCAGACGGCATCCCCAGCCGCGCCCTCAGAGCATGCGCAGACCAGCTGGCCGGTGTGTTTACGGACATATTCAATCAATCCCTATACCAGTCTGCTGTTCCCACATGCTTCAAGAGGGCCACCATTGTTCCTGTTCCCAAGAAAGCTAAGGTAACTGAGCTAAACGACTACCGCCCCGTAGCACTCACTTCCGTCATCATGAAGTGCTTTGAGAGACTAGTCAAGGACCATATCACCTCCACCCTACCTGACACCCTAGACCCACTCCAATTTGCTTACCGCCCAAATAGGTCCACAGACGATGCAATCTCAACCACACTGCACACTGCCCTAACCCACCTGGACAAGAGGAATACCTATGTGAGAATGCTGTTCATCGACTACAGCTCGGCATTCAACACCATAGTACCCTCCAAGCTCGTCATCAAGCTCGAGACCCTGGGTCTCGACCCCGCCCTGTGCAACTGGGTACTGGACTTCCTGACGGGCCGCCCCCAGGTGGTGAGGGTAGGCAACAACATCTCCTCCCTGCTGATCCTCAACACGGGGGCCCCACAAGGGTGCGTTCTGAGCCCTCTCCTGTACTCCCTGTTCGCCCACGACTGCGTGGCCACGCACGCTTCCAACTCAATCATCAAGTTTGCGGACGACACAACAGTGGTAGGCTTGATTACCAACAACGACGAGACGGCCTACAGGGAGGAGGTGAGGGCCCTCGGAGTGTGGTGTCAGGAAAATAACCTCACACTCAACGTCAACAAAACTAAGGAGATGATTGTGGACTTCAGGAAACAGCAGAGGGAACACCCCCCTATCCACATCGATGGAACAGTAGTGGAGAGGGTAGCTAGTTTTAAGTTCCTCGGCATACACATCACAGACAAACTGAATTGATCCACTCACACTGACAGCGTCGTGAAGAAGGCGCAGCAGCGCCTATTAAACCTCAGGAGGCTGAAGAAATTCGGCTCGTCACCAAAAGCACTCACAAACTTCTACAGATGCACAATCGAGAGCATCCTGGCGGGCTGTATCGCCGCCTGGTACGGCAACTGCTCCGCCCTCAATCGTAAGGCTCTCCAGAGGGTAGTGAGGACTGCACAACGCATCACCGGGGGCAAACTACCTGCCCTCCAGGACACCTACACCACCCGATGTTACAGGAAGGCCATAAAGATCATCAAGGACATCAACCACCCGAACCACTGCCTGTTCACCCCGCTATCATCCAGAAGGCGAGGTCAGTACAGGTGCATCAAAGCTGGGACCGAGAGACTGAAAAACAGCTTCTATCTCAAGGCCATCAGACTGTTAAACAGCCACCACTAACATTGAGTGGCTGCTGCCAACACACTGTCATTGACACTGACCCAACTCCAGCCATTTTAATAATGGGAACTGATGGGAAATGATGTAAATATATCACTAGCCACTTTAAACAATGCTACCTTATATAATGTTACTTACCCTACATTAGTCATGTCATATGTATATGTATATACTGTACTCTACATCATCGACTGCATCCTTATGTAATACATGTATCACTCGCCACTTTAACTATGCCACTTTGTTTACTTTGTCTACACACTCATCTCATATGTATATACTGTACTCGATACCATCTACTGTATGCTGCTCTGTACCATCACTCATTCATATATCCTTATGTACATATTCCTTATCCCCTTACACTGTGTATAAGATAGTAGTTTGGAATTGTTAGTTAGATTACTTGTTGGTTATTACTGCATTGTCGGAACTAGAAGCACAAGCATTTCACTACACTCGCATTAACATCTGCTAACCATGTGTATGTGACAAATAAAAATTTGATTTGTGGAGACTATATACAGGGTATTACGGTACAGAGTCAATGTGGAGGCTATATACAGGGTGTTACGGTACAGGGTCAATGTGGAGGCTATATACAGGGGGTACTCTGTAGGCCGTCTCGTCGTTGTTGGTAACATTGACACTGTAGTGTACCGTAACACCCTGTATATAGCCTCCACATTGACTCTACCGTAACACCCTGTATATAGCCTCCACATTGACTCTGTACTAGTACCCCCTGTATATAGCCTCCACATTGACTCTGTACTAGTACCCCCTGTATATAGCCTCCACATTGACTCTGTACCGTAACACTCTGTATATAGTCTCCACATTGACTCTGTACCGGTACCCCCTGTATATAGTCTCCACATTGACTCTGTACCGGTACCCCCTGTATATAGCGTCCACATTGACTCTGTACCGTAACACCCAGTCTATACTGCGACCTGTACGCGCTCGTTGGTTGGCCCTAAGTTCATACTCGTCGCCAAACCCACTGGCTACAGGTTATCTACAAATCTCTGCTAGGTAAAGCCCCGCCTTATCTCAGCTCACTGGTCACCATAGCAGCACCCACTCATAGCATGCGCTCCAGCAGGTATATCTCACTGGTCACCCCAAAAGCCAATTCCTTTTTTATTTTTTTATTTCTTAAAACTGCATTGTTGTAAGGCGTGTGTGACAAATACGATTTGATTATACCTAAAGCGGACATTGCCATTGGCTGCACAGAGTTTCGTGGAGAGAAATTCCATGTAGCCTTGTTGACAAGTTAGAACACTGGAATGTAAGATGTAATCTACACCTCGATTAGGATTCTAGAAATCCTTATTTAAATATTTTTTTACATTTGAGCCTAATTCTTTCTATATAGCGTACACTTCCTCCTTTTGAACTTCTAAGGAGAGTCGGACGGTGTGGCTGCTACCGTCGGTTAATGCTTGATCTGATTCAATCTAGGCCTTACGACTGTGCAAGGGGTGTGTAGACTTTCACATGACACTGCATGTTATTACTCTTCAGATAGTAACATATCAAGAGGACCATGACAATGTCTAATGATACTGTTGTGAACTGCCTCTGTAAAAAGGGCTTTATAAAATCCATTTGATGAGATGTCCTGTAGGGCTCAATCTGTGTCGCTGGTGTGTTCTCCAATAACACAACATTCATCTTTACATTTGAATCACGCTGTAATGCTGAACCTCCGTGATACGGATTGAATAGAGCCCTTAAACTTTAATCCACGTTTTGTTTTGTTCAGATGGTTTCTTCGTGTCTGGTTTGAACCTGACGGCTGACCGCTCCTACATCGCGCTGCACCCCCGTCAGTCCCTGCAGACCCTAACTCTGGCTAACTGGAAGGAGCTGAGGCCGTGGCTGGAGGAACAGGTCCCTGGACCACACTCTAACAACCTCAACATCATAGCAGGAGACTTTATAGGACCTGTCCCCTTCTGTCCTCTGGTCATCAACCTCAATAGAAAACTGTTACGGCAGCAGAGGATGGATGAGAGGGACTCTTAGAGGAGAGGATGGATGAGAGGACTGTTAGAGGAGAGGATGGATGAGAGGATGGATGAGAGGATGGATGAGAGGAGTCTTAGAGGAGAGGATGGATGAGAGGATGGATCAGAGGAGTCTTAGAGGAGAGGATGGATGAGAGGAGAGGATGGATCAGAGGAGTCTTAAAGGAGAGGAGGACTGACCGACCTACAGATGAGAAATAAAATACCTGGTTTAGGGAGTAATTCCATCAAAAATATGTAATTCAAAGAGAACAGAACTGCTACATCAGCAAAGTTACGACTGAGGACAACCAGTCATTATTTAGTTTCACTGGGAATCATACAGACCATAGAAAGTCATTCCAATAGAAGCCCTAGATACTTCAGAAATGGTTCACACCCCTTGACTTTTTACACATTTTGTTACAGCCTGAATTTAAAACTGATTAAATTGAGATGTGTCACTGGCCTACACATAATTCCACTTTGACATGTGGTATTATGTTTTTAGAAATGATTTAAAAATGAAAAGCTGAAATGTCTTAAGTCTATAAGTATTCACCCCTTTTGTTATGTCAGGAGTAAAATGGGCAAGTCACATAATTAGTGTCATGGACTCACTCTGTGTGCAATAATAGTTTAACATGATTTTTGAATGACTACCTCATCTCTGTACCCCACATATACAGTTATCTGTAAGGTCCCTCATCTCTGTACCCCACACATACAGTTATCTGTAAGGTCCCTCATCTCTGTACCCCACAAATACAATTATCTGTAAGGTCCCTCATCTCTGTACCCCACACATACACTTATCTGTTAGGTCCCTCATCTCTGTACCCCACACATACAATTATCTGTTAGGTCCCTCAGTCAAGCAGTAAATTTCAAACACAGATTCAATTACAAAGACCAGGGCGGTTTTTACAATGCCTTGCAAAGAAAAGCACCTATTGGTAGATGGGTAAAACAACAAGAAAAGCAGTCATTGAATATCCCTTTGATCATGGTGAAGTTATTAGTTACACTTTGGATGGTGTATCAATAAGCCCAGTCACTACAAAGATACAGGTGTCCCTCCTAACTCAGTTGCCGGAGAAGAAGGAAACTGCTCACCATGAGGCCAATGGTGACTTTAAAACAGGTACAGAGTTTAATGGCTGTGATAGGATGGATCAACAGCATTGTAGTTACTCCACAATACTAACCTAAATGACAGAGTTTAATGGCTGTGATAGGAGAAAACTGAGGAGGGATCAACAACATTGTAGTTACTCCACAATACTAACCTAAATGACAGAGTTTAAGTAGGAGAAAAGGGATCAACAACATTGTAGTTACTCCACAATACTAACCTAAATGACAGAGTGAAAAGAAGGAAGCCTTTACAGAATAAACTATATTCCAAAACATCCTGTTTGAAAGAAGGCACTAAAGTAAAACTGCAAAAAAAATGGCAAAGAAATTATCTTTATGTCCTGACTACAAGGTGTTATATTTTGGGCCAATCCAACACATCACTGAGTACGACTCTTCATATTGTCAAGCATGGTGTTGGCTGCATCATGTTATCGGTGTGCTTACCATCGGCAAGGACTAGGGAGTTTTTTTATGATGAAAAGAAACGGGAATAGAGCTAAGCACAGGCAAAATCCTAGAGGAAAACCTGGTTCAGTCTGCATTCCAACAGACACTGGGAGATGAATTCACCTTTCATCAGAATAACCTAAAACACAGGGCCAAATATAGACTGGAGTTGATTACCAAGACAACATTGCATGTTCCTGAGTGGCCCAGTTACAGTTTGGACTTAAATCAGCTGGAAAATCTACGGCAAGACTGAAATGTCTGTCTAGCCATGATCAACACAACCAACATGACAGAGCTTGAAGAATAAAAAATAAGAATAATGTGCAAATATTATACAACCCAGGTGTGGAAAGCTCTTAAGAGACTTACCCAGAAAGACTCCCAGCTGTAATCGCTGCCAAAGGTGATTCTAACATGTATTGTCAGAGGGGTGTGAAAACATCTCTAAATTAGATATTTATGTATTTCATTTTCAATACATTTGCAAAAAAACAACATGTTTTCAGTTTGTCATTCTGGGGTATTGTGTGTAGATGGCAAAACAACATGTTTTCAGTTTGTCATTCTGGGGTATTGTGTGTAGATGGTAAAACAACATGTTTTCAGTTTGTCATTCTGGGGTATTGTGTGTAGATGGTAAAAACAACATGTTTTCAGTTTGTCATTCTGGGGTATTGTGTGTAGATGGTAAAACAACATGTTTTCAGTTTTGTCATTCTGGGGTATTGTGTGTAGATGGTAAAACAACATGTTTTCAGTTTGTCATTCTGGGGTATTGTGTGTAGATGGGTAAAAATAACATGTTTTCAGTTTGTCATTCTGGGGTATTGTGTGTAGATGGTAAAAACATGTTTTCAGTTTGTCATTATGGGGTATTGTGTGTAGATGGTAAAACATGTTTTCAGTTTGTCATTATGGGGTATTGTGTGTAGATGGTAAAACAACATGTTTTCAGTTTGTCATTCTGGGGTATTGTGTGTAGATGGTAAAACAACATGTTTTCAGTTTGTCATTCTGGGGTATTGTGTGTAGATGGGTAAAAACAACGAATAACAGTTTTATTCAGGCTGCAACAACATGTGGAATAAGGCGAGGGGTGTGACTTCTCCCTGAAGCCCCTGTACCTCATACCTACACTGAAGCCCCTGTACCTCATACCTACACTGAAGCCCCTGGACCTCATACCTACACTGAAGCCCCTGACCTCATACCTACACTGAAGCCCCTGGACCTCATACCTACACTGAAGCCCCTGGACCTCATACCTACACTGAAGCCCCTGAACCTCATACCTACACTGAAGCCCCTGGACCTCATACTTACACTGAAGCCCCTGGACCTCATGCCTACACTGAAGCCCCTGGACCTCATACCTACACTGAAGCCCCTGAACCTCATACTTACACTGCGTATTCCCCTTTCAATGCTACGGGTTTTTCAATAGAAAACCTGTTACATGAATCTTACAGTACAGGTCAATATTTTGTTTGAGGGTCATTAAGCCTACAAAAAGTCATTCCAAAAGAACCACTAAATAGGCTACCTCATATTTATACATCCGTTTTTCCCTTTTCTATGCAATGGATATTCAAATATGTACAGGAATATTCTACTTTTTTACAGTGATGATATATTAAATTTAAGAGATCACATGTTACACATTGTTTCTCCACTGAAACAAGCAGATCCAGCCCAGGTGAGATGTGAAACATGATAGACAGTTAATAATTAATCAATATACTGTCATACCTTGTCACTTTCCTGTTAACATATTTACATTTAAATGCATTTTATCATTCATACAACAAGAGTAGTGTGGTTTTCTGATGAAACAGCTTTTTGTGTGTTCCCTAATAAAAGGATGTTATGACAGGAACTCTCGGTAACAGTGATTATTGGTTAGGGTTCAGCATGGTTCAGTTCGGCCAAACTCGCCTAACTGAACCGAACAAGTGTGCACCATACTCCCTTAAAAAGACCTTTGCTTGAAAAACAAGAAAAAAAATAGGCTATACTGGTAGTACCGTTTGTCCATTTTGAGACACCGTAGCCATTATACAAGTATTTTTTTGTTGTTGTAGTGGGGACAGTAACAATACTCAAAAAATAAATACTTTATGAAGGATTTTTATTTTATTTGTATCTTAAGCTAACATAATGCAGACTTCAAAAATGTTTTAAGGTGTCTAATATAATAAATGCATTTCTATTGCTGCGCGGTGGCTTCAATAAAGCCTCCTGTCAATCATCCAGGGTTTAGACCTGCAGTGTTTCTAACTACCTAAGAACATCTTCCTGTAGCGTCCGTACGCAGCAGCACTGATGATCACCTTGACGACAGCGGAACCTTCATCTGGGTTAACGTCCACTTCCTGAACTGTTGCCTCCTTGTACAGCCAGCTGGAAACACACGAAGAAGAAGTTAATAACTTTATTTATATTGTGCTTTTCAATACAAGTAACAAAGTGATTCACATCATAAAATAAAAGTACTAACAAAGAAACAGACATGAGGAAGGAGAATGAAACAGATAGCTGACTTTAAAATCTAGACTTTGGAATGGTCAACAGTGGCCTGCCAGAGGATCTCAGGCAGGTTGTGTCCTGGCTCGTTGGGAGATGAATGGTTAGAGATATACAATGGGGGTAAATCAAGCCTTAAACATGATAAATATAATTGTAAAACCTATTCTATAAGGCCCTCATTCCGACCTGAGTTAAGCGTAAATGGAACGTCATTTCCTTTATATGCACTTTTCTCTCTGCGTATTCTGAAGTTGAACTAAAGCACGAGAACATCATGTAATTCACCTGCTATTCACCCACTACTCAACCGCTATTCACCCACTACTCAACCGCTATTCACCCACTACTCAACCGCTATTCACCCGCTACTCAACCGCTATTCACCTGCTATTCACCCACTACTCAACCGCTATTCACCCACTCCTCAACCGCTATTCACCCACTCCTCAACCGCTATTCACCCACTACTCAACCGCTATTCACCCACTACTCAACCGCTATTCACCCACTACTCAACCGCTGTTCACCCACTACTCAACCGCTATTCACCCACTACTCAACCGCTATTCACCCACTACTCAACCGCTATTCACCCGCTATTCACCCACTACTCAACCGCTATTCACCCACTCCTCAACCGCTATTCACCCACTACTCAACCGCTATTCACCCACTACTCAACCGCTATTGACCCACTACTCAACCGCTATTCACCCACTACTCAACCGCTATTCACCCACTACTCAACCGCTACTCACCTGCTATTCACCCACTACTCAACCGCTATTCACCCACTACTCAACCGCTATTCACCCGCTATTCACCCGCTATTCACCCACTACTCAACCGCTATTCACCCACTCCTCAACCGCTATTCACCCACTACTCAACCGCTATTCACCCACTCAACCGCTATTCAACCGCTATTCACCCACTACTCAACCGCTATTCACCCACTACTCAACCGCTATTCACCCACTACTCAACCGCTATTCACCCGCTATTCACCTCAACCGCTATTCACCCACTCTATTCACTGCTCAACCGCTATTCCCACTACTCGCTATTCAACCGCTATTCACCCACTACTGCTCAACCGCTATTCACCCACTACTCAACCGCTATTCACCCACTACTCAACCGCTATTCACCTGCTATTCACCCACTACTCAACCGCTATTCACCCACTACTCAACCGCTATTCACCCACTACTCAACCGCTATTCACCCACTACTCAACCGCTATTCACCCACTACTCAACCGCTATTCACCCACTACTCAACCGCTATTCACCCACTACTCAACCGCTATTCACCCACTACTCAACCGCTATTCACCTGCTATTCACCCACTACTCAACCGCTATTCACCCACTACTCAACCGCTATTCACCCACTACTCAACCGCTATTCACCTGCTATTCACCCACTACTCAACCGCTATTCACCCACTACTCAACCGCTATTCACCCACTACTCAACCGCTATTCACCCACTACTCAACCGCTATTCACCTGCTATTCACCCACTACTCAACCGCTATTCACCCGCTACTCAACCGCTATTCACCCACTACTCAACCGCTATTCACCCACTACTCAACCGCTATTCACCCACTACTCAACCGCTATTCACCCACTACTCAACCGCTATTCACCCACTACTCAACCACTATTCACCCTATTCACCCACTACTCAACCGCTATTCACCCACTACTCAACCGCTATTCACCTGCTATTCACCCACTACTCAACCGCTATTCACCCACTACTCAACCGCTATTCACCCACTCAACTCAACCGCTATTCACCCACTACTCAACCGCTATTCAACCCTATTCACCCACTACTCAACCGCTATTCACCCACTACTCAACCGCTATTCACCCACTACTCAACCGCTATTCACCTCAACCGCTATTCACCTACTATTCACCTACTACTCAACCTCAACCGCTATTCACCCACTACTCAACCGCTATTCACCCACTACTCAACCGCTATTCACCCACTACTCAACCTCATTCACCTCAACCGCTATTCACCCACTACTCAACCGCTATTCACCCACTACTCAACCGCTATTCACCCACTACTCAACCGCTATTCACCCACTACTCAACCGCTATTCACCCACTACTCAACCGCTATTCACCCGCTATTCACCCACTACTCAACCGCTATTCACCCTACTCAACCGCTATTCACCCACTACTCAACCGCTATTCACCCACTACTCAACTCAACCGCTATTCACCCACTACTCAACCGCTATTCACCCACTACTCAACCGCTATTCACCCACTACTCAACCGCTATTCACCCACTACTCAACCGCTATTCACCCACTACTCAACCGCTACTCACCTGCTATTCACCCACTACTCAACCGCTATTCACCCACTACTCAACCGCTATTCACCCACTACTCAACCGCTATTCACCTGCTATTCACCCACTACTCAACCGCTATTCACCCACTACTCAACCGCTATTCACCCACTACTCAACCGCTATTCACCCACTACTCAACCGCTATTCACCCACTACTCAACCGCTATTCACCCGCTACTCAACCGCTATTCACCCGCTATTCACCCACTACTCAACCGCTATTATTCACCGCTATTCACCCACTACTCAACCGCTATTCACCCACTACTCAACCGCTATTCACCTCAACCGCTATTCACTACTCAACCGCTATTCACCCACTACTCTATTCACCGCTATTCACCCACTACTCAACCGCTATTCACCCACTACTCAACCGCTATTCACCCACTACTCAACCGCTATTCACTACTCAACCGCTATTCACCCACTACTCAACCGCTATTCACCCACTACTCAACCGCTATTCACCCACTACTCAACCGCTATTCACCTCAACCGCTATTCACCCACTACTCAACCGCATTCACCGCTATTCACCCACTACTCAACCGCTATTCACCCACTACTCAACCGCTATTCACCCACTACTCAACCGCTATTCACCTGCTATTCACCCACTACTCAACCGCTATTCACCCACTACTCAACCGCTATTCACCCACTACTCAACCGCTATTCACCCACTACTCAACCGCTATTCACCTGCTATTCACCCACTACTCAACCGCTATTCACCCACTACTCAACCGCTATTCACCCACTACTCAACCGCTATTCACCTGCTATTCACCCGCTACTCAACCGCTATTCACCCGCTACTCAACCGCTATTCACCCACTACTCAACCGCTATTCACCCACTACTCAACCGCTATTCACCCACTACTCAACCGCTATTCACCCGCTATTCACCCACTACTCAACCGCTATTCACCCACTACTCAACCGCTATTCACCCACTACTCAACCGCTATTCACCCACTACTCAACCGCTATTCACCCACTACTCAACCGCTATTCACCCACTACTCAACCGCTATTCACCTGCTATTCACCCACTACTCAACCGCTATTCACCCGCTATTCACCCACTACTCAACCGCTATTCACCCACTACTCAACCGCTATTCAACCGCTATTCACCCACTACTCAACCGCTATTCACCCACTACTCAACCGCTATTCACCTGCTATTCACCCACTACTCAACCGCTACTCACCCGCTACTCAACCGCTATTCACCCACTACTCAACCGCTATTCACCCACTACTCAACCGCTATTCACCCACTACTCAACCGCTATTCACCTGCTATTCACCCACTACTCAACCGCTATTCACCTGCTATTCACCCACTACTCCACCGCTATTCACCCACTACTCAACCGCTATTCACCTGCTATTCACCCACTCCTCACCCGCTATTCACCCACTATTCACCCGCTATTCACCCACTACTCAACCGCTATTCACCTGCTAATCATTTGGGGGTGGAGAGCAAATAAATTACGTGTGGTGGAGGCGTGTCTACAGATACACTGTATTAATGGAGGCGTGGAGGAGGAGGTGTGTCTACTGATACACTATTAATGGAGGTGTGTCTACAGATACACTGTATTAATGGAGGTGTGGAGGAGGTGTGTCTACTGATAAACTGTATTAATGGAGGCGTGGAGGAGGTGTGTCTACAGATACACTGTATTAATGGAGGTGTGTCTACAGATACACTGTATTCATGGAGGTGTGTCTACAGATACACTGTATTAATGGAGGTGTGTCTACAGATACACTGTATTCATGGAGGTGTGGAGGAGGTGTGTCTACTGATACACTGTATTAATGGAGGTGTGTCTACAGATACACTGTATTAATGGAGGTGTGGAGGAGGTGTGTCTACAGATACACTGTATTAATGGAGGTGTGTCTACAGATACACTGTATTAATGGAGGTGTGGAGGAGGTGTGTCTACAGATACACTGTATTAATGGAGGTGTGGAGGAGGTGTGTCTACAGATACATTGTATTAATGGAGGTGTGTCTACAGATACACCGTATTAATGGAGGTGTCTACAGATACACTGTATTAATGGAGGTGTCTACAGATACACTGTATTAATGGAGGGGTGTCTACAGATACACTGTATTAATGGAGGTGTGGAGGAGGTGTGTCTACAGATACACTGTATTAATGGAGGTGTGTCTACAGATACACTGTATTAATGGAGGTGTGTCTACAGATACACTGTATTAATGGAGGTGTGTCTACAGATACACTGTATTAATGGAGGCGTGTCTACAGATACACTGTATTAATGGAGGTGTGGAGGAGGTGTGTCTACAGATACACTGTATTAATGGAGGTGTGGTGGAGGAGGTGTGTCTACAGATACACTGTATTAATGGAGGTGTGTCTACAGATACACTGTATTAATGGAGGTGTGTCTACAGATACACTGTATTAATGGAGGCGTGTCTACAGATACACTGTATTAATGGAGGTGTGTCTACTGATACACTGTATTAATGGAGGTGTGTCTACAAATACACTGTATTAATGGAGGTGTGTCTACAGATACACTGTATTAATGGAGGTATGTCTACTGATACACTGTATTAATGGAGGTGTGTCTACAGATACACTGTATTAATGGAGGTGTGGAGGAGGTGTGTCTACAAATACACTGTATTAATGGAGGTGTGGAGGAGGTGTGTCTACAGATACACTGTATTAATGGAGGCGTGTCTACAGATACACTGTATTAATGGAGGTGTGTCTACAGATACACTGTATTAATGGAGGCGTGTCTACAGATACACTGTATTAATGGAGGTGTGTCTACTGATACACTGTATTAATGGAGGTGTGGAGGTGTGTCTACAAATACACTGTATTAATGGAGGTGTGTCTACAGATACACTGTATTAATGGAGGTGTGTCTACTGATACACTGTATTAATGGAGGTGTGTCTACAGATACACTGTATTAATGGAGGTGTGGAGGTGTGTCTACAAATACACTGTATTAATGGAGGTGTGGAGGAGGCGTGTCTATAGATACACTGTATTAATGGAGGTGTGGAGGAGGTGTGTCTACAGATACACTGTATTAATGGAGGTGTGGAGGAGGCGTGTCTATAGATACACTGTATTAATGGAGGTGTGGAGGAGGTGTGTCTACAGATACACTGTATTAATGGAGGTGTGGAGGAGGCGTGTCTATAGATACACTGTATTAATGGAGGTGTGGAGGAGGCGTGTCCACAGATATGCCGCATTAAATGAGACACAATTCTCCATGCACCGTTATTTACAACTTCATAAGAGCTATTGATAAGAGCTATTGATAAGAGCTAGGTAAATGAGTAATCCGTTTGGAGAAGGGGATTGTAAATATAAATGACAGATTTGAAACCAGTCATACAGTGCATTTGAAAAGTATTCAGACCCTTTGACATTTTCAAAAAAAAATTATGTTACAGCCTTATTCTAAAATTAATTAAATAGTTTTTTCCCCCTCATCAAATGACACAATACCCCATAATGACAAAGCAAACACTGGTTATTATAAATTTTTAAATATCATATTCACATAAGTAGTCAGACTCTTTACTTAGTACTTTGTTGAAGCACCTTTGGAAGAGATTACAGCCTTTAGTTTTCTCGGGTATGACGCTACAAGCTTGGCACACCTGTATTTGGGGAGGTTCTCCTATTCTTCTCTGCAGATCCTCTCAATCTCTGTCAGGTTCGATGGGGAGCGTCGCAGCACAGCTATTTTCAGGTCTCTCCAGAGATGTTATATCGGGTTGGTCCCAGATTTCCTCCAGACGTGATGCTTGGCATTCAGGCCAAAGAGTTCAATCTTGGTTTCATCAGACCAGAGAATCTTGTTTCTCACACCAAACGGGCTGTCATGTGCCTTTTACAGAGGAGAGGCTTCTGTCTGGCCACTCTACCATAAAGGCCTGATTGGTCGAGTGCTGCAGAGATGGTTGTCCTTCTGGAAGGTTCTCCCATCTCCACAGAGAAACTCTGGAGCTCTGTTAGAGTGACCATCGGGTTCTTTGTCTTCTCCCTTCTCCCCCGATTGTTTGAGAAAGAGTCTTGGCGGTTCTAAACTTCTTCCATTTAAGATTGATGGAGGCAACGGTGTTCTTGTGGACCTTCAATGCTGCAGAAATGTTTTGGTACCCTTCCCCAGATCTGTGCCTCAACACAATCCTGTCTCGGCACTCGACGGACAATTCCTTCGACCTCATGTCTTGGTTTTTCCTCTGACATGCACTGTCTACTGTGGGACTTTATATAGCCAAGTGTGTGCCTTTCCAAATCATGTCCAACCAATTGAATTTACCACAGTTGGACGCCAATCAAGTAATAGAAACATCTCAAGGATGATCAATGGAAACAGGATGCACCTGAGATCAATTTAGAGTCTCATAACAAAGGGTCTGAATACTCGTGTAAATAAGGACTCTGTTTTTTAAATGTATTTTTAATAAATTCGCAAACATTTCTAAAAACCTGTTTTCTCTTTGTGATTATGGGGCAGTGTGTGTAGATTGAGGATTTTTTATTTTTTAAATCCATTTTAGAATAAGGCTGTAAAGTAACAAAAAGGGGAAAGAGTGAAGGGGTCTGAATGCTTTCTAAATACACTGTACATGTTGTAAATCAAATCACAGTTGATTTGTCACGTGACTTACAGCCTCTAACCAATAATACAAACAAGGTGTTAGGTGAACAATAGTTAACTAAAGAAGTAAAACAACAGTAAAAAGACAGGCTATATACAGTAGTGAGGCTATATACAGTAGTGAGGCTATAAAAGTAGCGAGGCTATATACAGACACCTGTTAGTCCGGCTGATTGAGGTAGTATGTACATGTAGATATGGTTAAAGTGACTATACATATATGATGAACAGAGAGTAGCAGAAGCGTAAAGAGGGGTTGGTGGGTGGGACACAATGCAGATAGCCCGGTTAGCCAATGTGCGGGAGCACTGGTTGGTCGGCCCAATTGAGGTAGTATGTACATGAATGTATAGTTAATCTGACTATGCATATGTGATAAACAGAGAGTAGTAGTAGCAGATGTATGTACCTGTACTGTATGTATGTACTATTTGTGTGTACTTCAGCTAGGTTAAGCTTCCAGTATGCCTACCACTCAGACACCTTTGGAAACAGCAGTACTGCAACTCCAACTATAGCAATTCACCAGCCTCTTCCAGGATCAATGAGAAACTGGGCACTATAATATAGACAACCCTGACACCCTCTCCCTCGCTCTACAACTGGGAGGCTCTATAGACAACCCTGACACCCTCTCCCTCGCTCTACAACTGGGAGGCTCTATAGACAACCCTGACACCCTCTCCCTCGCTCTACAACTGGGAGGCTCTATAGACAACCCTGACACCCTCCCCCCAGCTCTACAACTGGGAGGATCTATAGACAACCCTGACACCCTCCCCCTAGCTCTACAACTGGGAGGCTCTATAGACAACCCTGACACCCTCTCCCTAGCTCTACAACTGGGAGGCTCTATAGACAACCCTGACACCCTCCCCCTAGCTCTACAACCGGGAGGCTCTATAGACAACCCTGACACACCTCCCCCCAGCTCTACAACTGGGAGGCTCTATAGACAACCCTGACACCCTCCCCCCAGCTCTACAACTGGGAGGCTCTATAGACAACCCTGACACCCTCTCCCTAGCTCTACAACTGGGAGGCTCTATAGACAACCCTGACACCCTCTCCCTAGCTCCCCCAGCTCTACAACTGGGAGGCTCTATAGACAACCCTGACACCCTCTCCCTAGCTCTACAACTGGGAGGCTCTATAGACAACCCTGACACCCTCTCCCTAGCTCTACAACTGGGAGGCTCTATAGACAACCCTGACACCCTCCCCCTAGCTCTACAACTGGGAGGCTCTATAGACAACCCTGACACCCTCTCCCTAGCTTTACAACTGGGAGGCTCTATAGACAACCCTGACACCCTCTCCCTAGCTCTACAACTGGGAGGCTCTATAGACAACCCTGACACCCTCTCCCTAGCTCTACAACTGGGAGGCTCTATAGACAACCCTGACACCCTCCCCCTAGCTCTACAACTGGGAGGCTCTATAGACAACCCTGACACCCTCTCCCTAGCTCTACAACTGGGAGGCTCTAATGAAAGGAAAGAATATAACCTAAGGCTCATATTTCTGTGTGTTTATTATATTATAATTAAGTCTATGATTTGATAGAGCAGTCTGACTGAGCGGTGGAAGGCAGCAGCAGGTTTCCTTGGGCACAGGGACTATGGTGGTCCGCTTGAAACATGTAGGTTATTACAGACTCGGTCAGGGAGAGGTTGAAGATGTCAGTGAAGACACTTGCCAGTCGGTCCACCCATGCTCTGACTACACGTCTGATATTATGGTGTATGGGGAGAATGCAACCACATATGATAACAAGCTCATAAGGCAGGTGTTCATAACGATCAACCAACACAACACTCATTGACAAGAAATGCCATCAACTTACTGGGCCTTCACATATGATAAGAATTACACCTCCTCAACGTCAAAGCCATCCTGAATCTCCCAGAACTATCTTCGATAGGCACACTTCACCATGAGCCCTCCCCTCTGGCAGTTAATAAGGACAGAGTCATGGAACTGCACTGCCACGTGTCAGGAGGCCATTCAACAGAGGCCATTCAACAGGAGGCCATTCAACAGGAGGCCATTCAACAGTCGAAATGCCATCTGTAAAGTGCTGGAGTGCATTGTCCTCATCTGTACCTATTTTGCTACCACCCATAGCTGGCCAGACCATGTTTCATCTGAATTGGACTAGCTACCACCCATAGCTGGCCAGACCATGTTTCATCTGAACTGGACTAGTTACCACCCATAGCTGGCCAGACCATGTTTCATCTGAACTGGACTAGCTACCACCCATAGCTGGCCAGACCATGCAATACCTGAACTGGACTAGTTACCACCCATAGCTGGCCAGACCATGTTTCATCTGAACTGGACTAGCTACCACCCATAGCTGGCCAGACCATGCAATACCTGAACTGGACTATTTACCACCCATAGCTGGCCAGACCATGCAATACCTGAACTGGACTAGCTACCACCCATAGCTGGCCAGACCATGCAATACCTGAACTGGACTAGCTACCACCCATAGCTGGCCAGACCATGCAATACCTGAACTGGACTAGCTACCACCCATAGCTGGCCAGACCATGCAATACCTGAACTGGACTAGCTACCACCCATAGCTGGCCAGACCATGCAATACCTGAACTGGACTAGCTACCACCCATAGCTGGCCAGACCATGCAATACCTGAACTGGACTAGCTACCACCCGTAACTGGCCAGACCATGCAATACCTGAACTGGACTAGCTACCACCCATAGCTGGCCAGACCATGCAATACCTGAACTGGACTAGCTACCACCCATAGCTGGCCAGACCATGCAATACCTGAACTGGACTAGCTACCACCCATAGCTGGCCAGACCATGCAATACCTGAACTGGACTAGCTACCACCCGTAACTGGCCAGACCATGCAATACCTGAACTGGACTAGCTACCACCCATAGCTGGCCAGACCATGCAATACCTGAACTGGACTAGCTACCACCCATAACTGGCCAGACCATGCAATACCTGAACTGGACTAGCTACCACCCATAACTGGCCAGACCATGCAATACCTGAACTGGACTAGCTACCACCCATAGCTGGCCAGACCATGCAATACTTGAACTGGACTAGCTACCACCCATAACTGGCCAGACCATGCAATACCTGAACTGGACTAGCTACCACCCGTAACTGGCCAGACCATGCAATACCTGAACTGGACTAGCTACCACCCATAGCTGGCCAGACCATGTAATACCTGAACTGGACTAGCTACCACCCATAACTGGCCAGACCATGCAATACCTGAACTGGACTAGCTACCACCCATAACTGGCCAGACCATGCACTACCTGAACTGGACTCACATGAGCTCTCATGCCAGGTTTGAACTAATTAAACAACAAATAATATAATCTACATGATCGGTCTCTGTGTGTAAAATAAAAAGTGGTTAATGTGAACCTAACACAGCTAAAACATGTAAAGAAAGCAATCCAATGTTATTTGTTGCCTAGACTTTACTGCAAATGACACTCAAGTCTTATATATACTAATATTGCAGTTAACCATGACAGCCTTTATAATAGAACGCTTGTTACCATGACAGCCTTTATAACAGAACGCTTGTTACCATGACAGCCTTTATAACAGAACGCTTGTTACCATGACAGCCTTTATAACAGAACGCTTGTTACCATGACAGCCTTTATAATAGAACGCTTGTTACCATGACAGCCTTTATAACAGAACGCTTGTTACCATGACAGCCTTTATAACAGAACGCTTGTTACCATGACAGCCTTTATAATAGAACGCTTGTTACCATGACAGCCTTTATAATAGAATGCTTGTTACCATGACAGCCTTTATAATAGAACGCTTGTTACCATGACAGCCTTTATAATAGAACGCTTGTTACCATGACAGCCTTTATAATAGAACGCTTGTTACCAAGACAGCCTTTATAATAGAACGCTTGTTACCATGACAGCCTTTATAATAGAACGCTTGTTACCATGACAGCCTTTATAATAGAATGCTTGTTACCATGACAGCCTTTATAATAGAACGCTTGTTACCATGACAGCCTTTATAATAGAACGCTTGTTACCATGACAGCCTTTATAATAGAACGCTTGTTACCATGACAGCCTTTATAATATAACACTTGTTACCATGACAGCCTTTATAATAGAACGCTTGTTACCATGACAGCCTTTATAATAGAACGCTTGTTACCACGACAGCCTTTATTATTTAACGCTTGTTACCACGACAGCATTTATAATAGAACGCTTGTTACCATGACAGCATTTATAATAGAACGCTTGTTACCATGACAGCCTTTATAATAGAAAGCTTGTTACCACGACAGCCTTTATAATGGAACGCTTGTTACCATGACAGCCTTTATAATAGAAAGCTTGTGACCATGACAGCATTTATTTTTTATTTTACCTTTATTTAACCAGGCAAGTCAGTATTTTCAATGACGGCCTAGGAACAGTGGGTTAACTGCCTGTTCAGGGGCAGAACGACAGATTTGTCAGCTCGGGGGTTTGAACTCGCAACCTTCTGGTTACTAGTCCAACGCTCTAACCACTAGGCTACCGTGCCGCCCCAAAATATAATAGAACGCTTGTTACCACGACAGCATTTATAATAGAACGCTTGTTACCACGACAGCATTTTTAATAGAACGCTTGTTACCATGACAGCCTGTATAATAATTTCACACCATAAACTAAATTATTTCATCAGTTAAATTGGCTAATGTTGCGCAACATTTTTCTGGCTAGCTAACTGAGAATTCGATCCAGCTAGCAAGATACTTAACAATGCTAACAATACTTGTCCACCACTTTCTTCCTCACCTCAAACTTTCCAAATGCCAGTTGTTTTTCAGCACCAGCTCATGAAGTGGGCTTCGTCACATTCTCAACCCCCGGTCTCCGTGGGCAAGCTTCTCATCTACCTCTTCGTTACCGTTCAGGGGACGCGCTGCTGTAACTGGCAAACTGCCTTTCCTCTCTCCCGCTCTTTCCAGAGCGCGTTGATACTGGAACTACCAAATTGATTGTCTCGTGTTTCTTCAGTCGCGTGCTGCGCTGCATTCTGTTGTTATGTGATTGAATGGCTGAGCCTTGCTCCAAACGCGCATCACCCGTTCGCTTACAGCCAGTAGTGATCCAAAGCCCCCCCCCATCCCCTGTTTCTCATGGACTGAGTGTCTTTTGGAGCCTTTTGGCAAACTCCAAGTGGGCTGTCATGTGCATTTTACTGAGGAGTGGCTTCCAACTGGCCACTCTACCATAAATGCCTGATTGGTGGAGTGCTGCAGAGATGGTTGTCCTTCTGAAAGGTTCTCCCATCTCCACAGAGGAACTCTGGAGCTCTGTCACCTCCCTGACCAAGGCCGTTCTCCCTGATTGCTCCGTTTGGCCGGGCGGCCAGCTCTAGGAAGAGTCTTGGTGGTTCCAAACTTCTTCCATTTAATAATGATGGAGGCCCCTGTGTTCTTGGGGACCTTTAATGCTGCAGAAATGTTTTGGTACCCTTCCCCAGATCTGTGCCTCTACACAATCCTGTCTCAGAGCTCTACGGACAATTCATTCTACTTATGTAAATAAGGTATTTCTGTTTTACGTTTTGAATACATTTGCAAAAAAAATCAAAAAACCTGTTTTCACTTCATCATTATGGGGTACTGTGTGTGGATTGCTGAGAATTTTACTTTAAACAAAATCCATATTAGGCTGTAGCGTAACAATGTGGAAAAAGTCAAGGGGTCTGAATACTTTCTGAATTCACCATACTTACTGTATATACTGAAGAAGAAGAATCAGGAGAATCAGAAGAAGTGGACATGTAATGTCATATGAATAAGGTTGTTCAAAGTGACTGCTACTATACTGTAGCAGTCACTCACAGTATGTGGCTTGATTCCAATAGTTTTAACATTACCTTAACTGGGAGCTGCTGAGGTCCACAAGGAGAGTCAGGACCTGTTTCCCTGTAGATCTCATTATAGCGTCTTCTACAACTATCTTCAGCTCCTCCAGACCCTGTCCTCTCAGAGCAGAGATAGGCAGGCTGTTGGGCTCAGAGGGCTCATAGCTGAAGAGGACAACATATCCATGTAATGAATGATAAGAACTTATATATGGATAAACAGCATAGTCACATATACATCTGGCAGACTTTAGTTCCTCCCCTCAACAGGCTTTAGTTCCTCCCCTCAACAGGCTTTAGTTCCTCCCCTCAACAGGCTTTAGTTCCTCCCCTCAACAGGCTTTAGTTCCTCCCCTCAACAGGCTTTAGTTCCTCCCCACAACAGATTTTAGTTCCTCCCCTCAACAGACTTTAGTTCCTCCCCACAACAGACTTTAGTTCCTCCCCTCAACATGCTTTAGTTCCTCCCCTCAACATGCTTTAGTTCCTCCCCTCAACATGCTTTAGTTCCTCCCCATGTAATGAATGATAAGAACTTATATATGGATAAAACATGCTTTAGTTCCTCCCCTCAACAGGCTTTAGTTTCCCCTCAACCCCTCCCCTCAACAGGCTTTAGTTCCTCCCCTCAACAGGCTTTAGTTCCTCCCTCAACAGATTTTAGTTCCTCCCCTCAACAGACTTTAGTTCCTCCCCACAACAGACTTTAGTTCCCCCTCAACAGTTCCTCCCCTCAACATGCTTTAGTTCCTCCCCTCAACATGCTTTAGTTCCTCCCCTCAACAGGCTTTAGTTCCTCCCCTCAACAGGCTTTAGTTCCTCCCCTCAACAGACTTTAGTTCCTCCCCTCAACAGACTTTAGTTCCTCCCCTCAACAGACTTTAGTTCCTCCCCTCAACAGACTTTAGTTCCTCCCCACAACAGGCTTTAGTTCCTCCCCTCAACAGGCTTTAGTTCCTCCCCACAACATAGTTTATTTTGCATCTCACTGAAGTGTTTGAGTGTGTTCTAACTGTTCTAACTACTTGTGGACCAAAAGTCCCCACAAGAATAGTGGGGTTTAGGGTCAAGGTTAGAATTAGAATTAAGTTCAGTGTTAGGAGGTAGGGTTAGTTTAAGGGTTAGGAGCTAGGGTTGGGTTTAGGGTTAGGAGCTAGGGTTGGGTTTAGGGTTAGGACCTAAGGTTAGTTTTAGGGTTAGGATCTAGGGTTAGGCGCTAGGGTTAGTTTTAGGGTTAGGCGCTAGGGTTAGTTTTAGGGTTAGGAGCTAGGGTTAGTTTTAGGGTTAGGAGCTAGGGTTAGTTTTAGGGTTAGGATCTAGGGTTAGTTTTAGGGTTAGGCGCTAGGGTTAGTTTAAGGATTAGGAGCTAGGGATGGGTTGGGTTTAGGGTTAGGCGCTAGGGTTAGTTTAAGGGTTAGGAGCTAGGGTTAGTTTTAGGGTTAGGCGCTAGGGTTAGTTTTAGGGTTAGGAGCTAGGGTTGGGTTTAAGGTTAGGAGCTAGGGTTGGGTTTAAGGTTAGGAGCTAGGGTTGGGTTTTAGGGTTAGGATCTAGGGTTAGTTTTAGGGTTAGGCGCTAGGGTTAGTTTTAGGGTTAGGAGCTAGGGTTAGTTTTAGGGTTAGGAGCTAGGGTTGGGTTTAGGGTTAGGAGCTAGGGTTAGTTTTAGGGTTAGGCGCAAGGGTTAGTTTTAGGGTTAGGAGCTAGGGTTAGTTTTAGGGTTAGGGTTGGGTTTAGGGTTAGGAGCTAGGGTTAGTTTTAGGGTTAGGAGCTAGGGTTAGTTTTAGGGTTAGGAGCTAGGGTTGGGTTTAGGGTTAGGAGCTAGGGTTGGGTTTAGGGTTAGGAGCTAGGGTTAGTTTTAGGGTTAGGAGCTAGGGTTGGGTTTAGGGTTAGGAGCTAGGGTTAGTTTTAGGGTTAGGAGCTAGGGTTAGTTTTAGGGTTAGGAGCTAGGGTTAGTTTTAGGGTTAGGAGCTAGGGTTGGGTTTAGGAGCTAGGGTTAGTTTTAGGGTTAGGAGCTAGGGTTGGGTTTAAGGTTAGCCTTTCAGGTTAAGGTTAGGATTAGGGTACGGGTTATGTTCAGGGAAAATAGGATTTTGAATGGGACTGAATTGTGTGTCCCCACAAGGCTAGCTGTACAAGACTGTATGTAAATGTTATTCTCCTCACCTGTCCACTAGATCTATCTTATTATGGACTTCTACGATGGAGCTCAGCAGTCTGTCTGGGATCTGAAGGTTCCTCAGGACATTCAACACATTCTCCTTCTGGTTCACAGTCTCTGGGTGGCTGATGTCTCTCACATGGACTATCAGGTCCTGGGGACAGAACGAGGAGAAAGAACACTATCTATACAGCAGTATGTGGACACCCTTTCAAATGATCGGATTCTGCTATTTCAGCCACGCCTGTTGCTGACTGGTGTGTAAAATTGAGCACACAGCCAAGCGAACTCCATAGACAAACATTGGCAGTATCTTGGCCTTACTGAAAAGCTCAGTGAAGTTCAACGTGGCATCGTCACAGGATGCTATCTTTCCAAAAAGTCAGTTAATCAAATTTCTGCCCTGCTAGAGCTGCCCAGTCAACTGCAAGTGGTGTTAATGTGAAGTAGAAATGTCTAGGAGCAACAATGGCTCGGTCGCAAAGTGGTAGGCCACACAAGCTCACAGAACTGGACCGGCGAGTCCTGAAGCATGTAGAGCGGAATAAGTCTGTCCTCGGTTGCAACACGACTGAGTTCCAAACTGCCTCTGGAAGCAACGTCAGCACAAGAACCTTTCGTCGGGAGCTTCATGAAATGGGTTTCCATGGCCGAGCAGCCGCACACAAGCCTAAGATCACCATGTGCAATACCAAGCATCAGCTGGAATGGTGATAAGCTCGCCGCCATTGGACTCTGGAGCAGCGGAAACACCTTCTCTGGAGTGATGAATCACTTCACCATCTGGCAGTCTGACGGACTTATCTGGGTTTGGCAGATGCCAGGAGAACGCTACCTGTCCCATAGTGGAGGAGGAATAATGGTCTGGGGCTGTTTTTCATGGTTATGGTTAACACCATGGAACACCTTTGGGATGAATTGTAAACATTTTGAAATGAAACCCGTTGTAACATACAGAGTGAGTGACGTCATCCAGCGTGGCGGAGAAGGAGTCTATGAGCCGGTGGGGAAGCTGGGACAGGAAGCCGATGGTGTCCACGTAAAGCACAGTCATGTGACTAGGCAGCGTGCCGGCGTGCACCGTGACGTCCAGCGTGGCAAACAGCTGATCTCTAGGCTGCAGCGCAGCGTCACCAGTCAACGCCTTGATCAGAGTCGTCTTACCTGGAGGAGATATAGGAGTTTAACAGTAACGAACAGGCAGAAGAGACAATATTTTAATTAGATATTAAATAAGTGCTACTGGAGGTGTAATAGTCAGTAAATAAGTGGGTAAATGCTGATCACCGTTCGGTGAATGAAGCCATTTATATTATATATCATATTTAGCAACAACAGGTGGGTAAACACTTGTGCAAAATCAAAAACGGCTCATCATAATGTCCAGAACGGAGCAAATGGAATGGAATAAAAAACACCTGGAAACAGACTACGGGAGGAGAACAGTACTACATACAGCCATGACTACGTAGAGACATGACTACATAGAGACATGACTACATAGAGACATGACTACATAGAGCCATGACTACATAGAGACATGACTACATAGAGACATGACTACATAGAGCCATGACTACATAGAGACATGACTACATAGAGCCATGACTACATAGAGCCATGACTACATAGAGCCATGACTACACAGTCCCCAAGTCCAGAACAGACTACGGGAGGAGAACAGTACTACATAGAGCCATGACTACATAGAGCCATGACTACGTAGAGACATGACTACATAGAGCCATGACTACATAGAGCCATGACTACTTAGAGCCATGACTACATAGAGCCACGACTACACAGTCCCCAAGTCCAGAACAGACTACGGGAGGAGAACAGTACTACATAGAGTCATGACTACATAGAGCCATGACTACATAGAGCCATGACTACACAGTCTCCACATCCAGAACAGACTACGGGAGGAGCACAGTACTACATAGGGCCATGACTACACAGTCTCCACATCCAGAACAGACTACGGGAGGAGCACAGTACTACATAGAGCCATGACTACACAGTCCCCAAGTCCAGAACAGACTACGGGAGGAGCACAGTACTACATAGAGCCATGACTACACAGTCCCCAAGTCCAGAACAGACTATGGGAGGAGCACAGTACTACATAGAGCCATGACTACATAGAGCCATGACTACATAGAGACATGACTACACAGTCCACAAGTCCAGAACAGACTACGGGAGGAGCACAGTACTACATAGAGCCATGACTACATAGAACCATGACTACACAGTCCCCAAGTCCAGAACAGACTATGGGAGGAGCACAGTACTACATAGAGCCATGACTACATAGAGCCATGACTACACAGTCCCCAAGTCCAGAACAGACTATGGGAGGAGCACAGTACTACATAGAGCCATGACTACATAGAGCCATGACTACACAGTCCCCAAGTCCAGAACAGACTATGGGAGGAGCACAGTACTACATAGGGCCATGACTACACAGTCCCCAAGTCCAGAACAGACTATTGTAGAGTAGTGGTCTGAGGGAACACACTTAATGTATTGTAGAGTAGTGGTCTGAGGGAACACACTTAATGTATTGTAGAGTAGTGGTCTGAGGGAACACACTTAATGTATTGTAGAGTAGTGGTCTGAGGGAACACGCTTAATGTATTGTAGAGTAGTGGTCTGAGGGAACACACTTAATGTATTGTAGATATGTGGTCTGAGGGAACACACTTAATGTAGTGTAGAGTAGTGGTCTGAGGGAACACACTTAATGTATTGTAGATATGTGGTCTGAGGGAACACGCTTAATGTATTGTAGAGTAGTGGTCTGAGGGAACACACTTAATGTGTTGTAGAGTAGTGGTCTGAGGGAACACACTTAATGTATTGTAGAGTAGTGGTCTGAGGGAACACACTTAATGTGTTGTAGAGTAGTGGTCTGAGGGAACACACTTAATGTATTGTAGATATGTGGTAGTAGAGTAGTGGTCTGAGGGAACACACTTAATGTATTGTAGAGTAGTGGTCTGAGGGAACACACTTAATGTATTGTAGATATGTGGTAGTAGAGTAGTGGTCTGAGGGAACACACTTAATGTATTGTAGATATGTGGTCTGAGGGAACACACTTAATGTATTGTAGAGTAGTGGTCTGAGGGAACACACTTAATGTATTGTAGAGTAGTGGTCTGAGGGAACACACTTAATGTGTTGTAGAGTAGTGGTCTGAGGGAACACACTTAATGTATTGTAGATATGTGGTAGTAGAGTAGTGGTCTGAGGGAACACACTTAATGTATTGTAGATATGTGGTAGTAGAGTAGTGGTCTGAGGGAACACACTTAATGTATTGTAGAGTAGTGGTCTGAGGGAACACACTTAATGTATTGTAGAGTAGTGGTCTGAGGGAACACACTTAATGTATTGTAGATATGTGGTAGTAGAGTAGTGGTCTGAGGGAACACACTTAATGTATTGTAGAGTAGTGGTCTGAGGGAACACACTTAATGTGTTGTAGAGTAGTGGTCTGAGGGAACACACTTAATGTATTGTAGATATGTGGTAGTAGAGTAGTGGTCTGAGGGAACACACTTAATGTATTGTAGAGTAGTGGTCTGAGGGAACACACTTAATGTATTGTAGAGTAGTGGTCTGAGGGAACACACTTAATGTGTTGTAGAGTAGTGGTCTGAGGGAACACACTTAATGTATTGTAGAGTAGTGGTCTGAGGGAACACACTTAATGTATTGTAGATATGTGGTAGTAGAGTAGTGGTCTGAGGGAACACACTTAATGTATTGTAGAGTAGTGGTCTGAGGGAACACACTTAATGTATTGTAGATATGTGGTAGTAGAGTAGTGGTCTGAGGGAACACACTTAATGTATTGTAGATATGTGGTAGTAGAGTAGTGGTCTGAGGGAACACACTTAATGTATTGTAGAGTAGTGGTCTGAGGGAACACACTTAATGTATTGTAGATATGTGGTAGTAGAGTAGTGGTCTGAGGGAACACACTTAATGTATTGTAGATATGTGGTAGTAGAGTAGTGGTCTGAGGGAACACACTTAATGTATTGTAGAGTAGTGGTCTGAGGGAACACACTTAATGTATTGTAGAGTAGTGGTCTGAGGGAACACACTTAATGTATTGTAGATATGTGGTAGTAGAGTAGTGGTCTGAGGGAACACACTTAATGTATTGTAGAGTAGTGGTCTGAGGGAACACACTTAATGTGTTGTAGAGTAGTGGTCTGAGGGAACACACTTAATGTATTGTAGATATGTGGTAGTAGAGTAGTGGTCTGAGGGAACACACTTAATGTATTGTAGAGTAGTGGTCTGAGGGAACACACTTAATGTATTGTAGAGTAGTGGTCTGAGGGAACACACTTAATGTGTTGTAGAGTAGTGGTCTGAGGGAACACACTTAATGTATTGTAGATATGTGGTAGTAGAGTAGTGGTCTGAGGGAACACACTTAATGTATTGTAGAGTAGTGGTCTGAGGGAACACACTTAATGTATTGTAGATATGTGGTAGTAGAGTAGTGGTCTGAGGGAACACACTTAATGTATTGTAGATATGTGGTCTGAGGGAACACACTTAATGTATTGTAGAGTAGTGGTCTGAGGGAACACACTTAATGTATTGTAGAGTAGTGGTCTGAGGGAACACACTTAATGTGTTGTAGAGTAGTGGTCTGAGGGAACACACTTAATGTATTGTAGATATGTGGTAGTAGAGTAGTGGTCTGAGGGAACACACTTAATGTATTGTAGAGTAGTGGTCTGAGGGAACACACTTAATGTATTGTAGAGTAGTGGTCTGAGGGAACACACTTAATGTATTGTAGATATGTGGTAGTAGAGTAGTGGAGAGTAGTAGAGTAGCTGCTGCCTGAACTAATGGGGATCCATAATACACCCCAGGAAGAGTATCTGCTGCCTTGACAGGAACTAATGGGGATCCATAATAAACCCCAGGAAGAGTAGCTGCTGCCTTGGCAGGAACTAATGGGGATCCATAATAAACCCCAGGAAGAGTAGCTGCTGCCTTGACAGGAACTAATGGGGATCCATAATAAACCCCAGGAAGAGTAGCTGCTGCCTTGGCAGGAACTAATGGGGATCCATAATAAACCCCAGGAAGAGTAGCTGCTGCCTTGGCAGGAACTAATGGGGATCCATAATAAACCCCAGGAAGAGTAGCTGCTGCCTTGACAGGAACTAATGGGGATAGCCCATAACCCCTGTCTCTCACCACAGTTGGTATAGCCCATAACCCCTGTCTCTCACCACAGTTGGTATAGCCCATAACCCTGTCTCTCACCACAGTTGGTATAGCCCATAACCCCTGTCTCTCACCACAGTTGGTATAGCCCATAACCGCTGTCTCTCACCACAGTTGGTATAGCCCATAACCCTGTCTCTCACCACAGTTGTTAATGCCCATAATAATAATAATAATAATAATATATGCCATTTAGCAGACGCTTTTATCCAAAGCGACTTACAGTCATGTGTGCATACATTCTACGTATGGGTGGTCCCGGGAATCGAACCCACTACCCTGGCGTTACAAGCGCCATGCTCTACCAACTGAGCTACAGAAGGACCACATAACCCTGTCTCTCACCACAGTTGGTATAGCCCATAACCCTGTCTCTCACCACAGTTGTTAATGTCCATAACCCCGCCTCTCACCACAGTTGGTATAGCCCACAACCCCGCCTCTCACCACAGTTGGTATAGCCCATAACCCCTGTCTCTCACCAGTTGTTATAGTCCATAACCCCGCCTCTCACCACAGTTGGTATAGCCCATAACCCCGCCTCTCACCACAGTTGGTATAGCCCATAACCCCGCCTCTCACCACAGTTGGTATAGCCCATAACCCCGCCTCTCACCACAGTTGGTATAGCCCATAACCCCTGTCTCTCACCACAGTTGGTATAGCCCATAACAGAGATGATGGGGAAGTCTCTGTTTTTGCGTTGGGAGCGGAGCAGGTGTCTCTTCCTCCTCAGATGTTGTAGAGCAGAGCAGATCTTCAGCTCTCTCTCCTGCAAAACTCTCTGCTGTACCTCCATCAGCGTCTCACCTAGAGACAGGAAGGGGTTAGTCACCTAGAGATAGGGAGGGAGGGGTTAGTAACCTAGAGAGGGAGGTGTTAGTCACCTAGAGACAGGGAGGGGTTAGTCACCTAGAGACAGGGAGGGAGGGGTTAGTCACCTAGAGACAGGGAGGGAGGGGTTAGTCACCTAGAGACAGGGAGGGAGGGGTTAGTCACCTAATGACAGGGAGGGAGGGGTTAGTCACCTAGAGACAGGGAGGGAGGGGTTATTCACCTAGAGACAGGGAGGGGTTAGTCACCTAGAGACAGGGACGAAGGGGTTAGTCACCTAGAAACAGGGAGGGGTTAGTCACCTAGAGACAGGGACGAAGGGGTTAGTCACCTAGAGACAGGGAGGGGTTAGTCACCTAGAGACAGGGAGGGAGGGGTTAGTTACCTAGAGACAGGGAGGGAGGGGTTAGTCGCCTCGACAACAGGGAGGGAGGGGTTAGTCACCTAGACAACAGGGAAGGAGGGGTTTAGTCACCTAATGACAGGGAGGGAGGGGTTAGTTACCTAATTACAGGGAGGGAGGGGTTAGTTACCTAGACAACAGGGAAGGAGGGGTTAGTCGCCTCGACAACAGGGAGGGAGGGGTTAGTCACCTAGACAAAGGAATTTAACTGCTGCTCTTATACAGACTAACTTACAGTACAGTAAGTGAGGAAGCAGAGACATCCACAGGTTACTGTAGGCTTACCTGAACCCATAATGTATCTGGAGCCCCCACCCTGCTGGTCCAAGTTGGCCACTTCATTTCTCAAACGGGATCTGTCAGAAGAACACATTGTGTACATGTTGGAAAACGCCATGTTCAATAGTATTTCAGTGTTCAAAACAGTTAAGAATCAGTTTCAATGGAGATGCATTAAAATTACACTAGTTGGTGCTGTGGATCACATACTGGAAAAATCTACTTTACCACATATTATCCATTATATTTACCAAATACTCTTAACAGCCGCTTTAACAATGAAAAGAAATGTCTTGGAAGGCAGTCGGGAGGAGGCTCAGATCAAGAAAAACCATGCTGTGTGTGTGAACAACAGGCACAACGGGTTTCACTAGTTACCACAGCTACAAAGTCAAAATTCACATGAATAAACATTTGCTTTTTGGTCTTAATTTAAGGTTAGGGTTGAGGTTAGGCATAAGGTTAAGTAAGGGGAAGGGAAAATAAGCTGTTACCCACAAGGAGTACAATGGGACAGTCAGGGGGTATCTGGAAGGGAACCGTCCATAAACCTGGGTCCTTATGTCTTTTAAACAATGGGACAGTCAGGGGGTATCTGGAAGGGAACCGTCCATAAACCTGGGTCCTTATGTCTTTTAAACAATGGGACAGTCAGGGGGTATCTGGAAGGGAACCGTCCATAAACCTGGGTCCTTATGTCTTTTAAACAATGGGACAGTCAGGGGGTATCTGGAAGGGAACCGTCCATAAACCTGGGTCCTTATGTCTTTTAAACAATGGGACAGTCAGGGGGTATCTGGAAGGGAACCGTCTATAAACCTGGGTCCTTATGTCTTTTAAACAATGGGACAGCCATAGCAAACCTTCTTGCCACATCTCGCATTGATGTACCATCCTGGATGAGCTGCACTACCTGAGCCACTTGTGTGGGTTGTAGACTCAGTCTCATGCTACCACTAGAGTAAAAGCACCGCCAGCATTCAAAAGTGACCAAAACATCAGCCAGGAAGCATAGGAACTGAGAAGTGGTCTGTGGTCACCACCTGCAGAACCACTCCTTTATTGGGGGTGTCTTGCTAATTGCCTATAATTTCCACCGGTTGTCTATTCCATTTGCACAACCGCATGTGAAATTTATTGTCAATCAGTGTTGCTTCCTAAGTGGACAGTTTGATTTCACAGAAGTGTGATTGACTTGGAGTTACATTGTGTTGTTTAAGTGTTCCCTTTATTTTTTTGAGCAGTGTATATCGTGCTGAACATTGTTCAATCCAACCAGTTGAACGTATGCGTTGGTACTTAATGAGTATGATGTCAGTTCGGTTGTCATCTGAGACATTCTCATCAATGATAGGATGACATAAACGGTACAATGGAAAGTCTACACATTATAGTTATCAGATTCAGATTCTAGTTATCAGCCGCTATAAACGTGGGCTAGGAGAGGAAAGACAGAGTATCCCGTCTACCACCCAACGACGACACAACAACGTATTCCGTTCCCGTTCAGAGACACTCTTCAAAGGACAGAGGACTCTATTGGGCAACACGGCCTTCCATCTACCACCAACCTATTGAAGCGCAGTTCAGAGTAAATATATTTTCCTTTCCCAAATGGGCGGTAATTTTGAATGCATAAGATTCTGTATTTACGATAGAGTAGTTGCCTACGGCCCGATAGAGACATCGCTTCTCCCTTTGTTCTTCAGTCTTCCCGCTCTTTCACTCAAACCCAACCCACTTTCTTTGCGTAGTCATATCTGTTCCGTCCGCCAGGGACGTTTTCCTTTATGACATAATTTGTAATCATGATTCATTCTGTGTATATGTAATTCTGTGTGATTAGTTAGGTATTTAGTAAATAAATAATTAAACCCAATTTTGTATTGCTGATTCAACTTGTTAGCCAGGGTTCGTGAAGAGAACCAAGAATTTACAACTTTCAGATGAGACTGAAATAAGGTGACAATTAATATTGACTGCTATTGATGTACAATATTACTAAGTCTTTAAGAGTTTTTTCGGAAGATAGGTCTGTAATTTTTATCATAGGTGCACTTCAACTGTGAGAGACGGAATCTAAAACAAAAATCCAGAAAATCACATTGTATGATTTTTAAGTAATTCATTTGGATATAATTTAAAACCACATGACAATGATTTGAAGATACCAAGTGTATTATAAATTCAATGAAACTGTTTCACAAAAATGTGCATATGAAAACCATAACTGGCACGCAGATCGGTAGAAATGGTCAGATATATTGTCATTCCACATGAGAAAGGTTGCCGACTCCTCCTGTAGACTATTAGCGTCAACTTCAAATCAAATTCAAATCAAATCAAATGTTATTTGTCACATACACATGGTTAGCAGATGTTAATGCGAGTGTAGCGAAATGCTTGTGCTTCTAGTTCCGACAATGCAGTGATAACCAACAAGTAATCTAACTAAGTAATCTAACTTCAGGAGAGTAATGGCAGAATCGGAGAGACAGCAGGAGCAGGAGGAGAATAGTTGGGTCAGGTTAAGGTTTTATTCTTCTGGGTATCTCGAACTCTGGCGCCCTCGAGGCATCAAACAGTAAGCTTAAAGCATCAGACAAACTCAATGCACATCGTTGATCATATTAAAACAAATTGTCTGTGTCTATATATGGTAAAATACATGTTTAAAAATGTTGAGCAATCGATTGGTCGAAAGAATAGACGACTTTCGGTCAACCAAGATTTTTTTTCTTCTTCTTCCGGGGACAGCCCTACCAGGATGTTTTGTGTCCTACTTATATCAGTACACTCGTAACAACCTAATCATTACGGAACTTCTATTCCATCAAATAAGCCACTCGTAGCAAATAAGCCATTCCAATTTCTGTTAACCAAATTCGCCATTCATTGACCTCCATAAAAAATCTCCTAGATTGGTGCGCGGAAACACTACCTGCTGGATAAGACAGATTTTGGGCTCAGTAATCCCTCTCGCTTCGCCTCTACCTTTCTGACTTTATACATTGTATTACATTAGTATGAATACTTGCGTGATATATAGGTAAAATACTAGGACGCTACCTGAGCAGTGGAATCTCAGCCAGGGAGACCTGTAGCTTGGCCTCCTTGGTTCTGGCATTACAGCGGAAGATATGGAGAACCACAGAGTATCTGTCAAACACCTTCACCCCCCACGCCTCCTCAAACTCTTTCTGAAAGGAAAACATACTATCAGAGTCAAGTCTATGCAGCCATATGCCATATTGTGACAGGTCTATTGGGACAATAAAGACTCAATCTACACTGTAGTGCATGGGTAAAGCTCTCGTCTCCCACTCTCACCTCTGAGGCAGGGGACAGACGCTCCACGTTGACAAACACAGCAGTTACTCCCGGAGTTCTTCTGATTCTCTCTAAGAAAAAAAAAATCACAATAGGATTCTGGACTCAATACAGTAATGCTAAATACTGACTCACATTACATATCACCAAACATTGCCTGTCAAATTGTGTCAGGGAGAGAGAACAGACTTCATGAAACAGGGTTAGGGCGAGGGTAAGTTATGGGGTTAAAACAGGCAGACCTGTGAGCGTCTGGAAGTTGCCTTTGCCAAAGATCATCTTTTTCTCTGGTGTCTTGGTGGAGAGGATGATCTTGTCGATGACACTCCAGTTGTGTAGAGTGTTGACCAAACCCACTGCCTCCGCCATCATCAGATTGGCTGTGAAAGAGACACGTGACAGAAGTGCTTCGTCCCAAATGGCCTCCTACACCCTGTACAATGTTCTATTTTTGACTAAGGTCCATAGGAGGACCCCGGAAAACAGGGTGTCATTTGGAACTCATTATGACATGGGTGGGTATAATTTGTAGAACATTCCAACAGGAATCTGTTCCAAAAACTTCGTAAATAACAAGGTTGTCAACAAACAACGTATACAAAGTTGTATAGCGGCAGAATAAGATACCGGGTAGGGAGTGGGCTATTTTATTAAGTTTTTCACAAACCACGTTTATTCCAGAAAATGTCTGTCCTCACTCTGGTAGCCGATGGACAAACATTAAGAACAAGCTACGTGGTGAGTTGATGCCTATTCGTCAACTAGTTGAATTGATCATGCCACTCTGTATGCGTTGTTTGTTGGCAAACCTTTACAAAGTTTTTTTAACAGATTCCTGTATACCCACCCTAATGACATAACTGCCTTACATGGTTTAATGGCCAGCTCCTGAGTTTCCACTAACCTGTGGTAAGGTACTGCTTCCTGCTTCCCCATTTCACATCAGGATGGACGATGAAGATGCGGTGGTCTCCCTCTCCGACCATAGGGATCTGGTGCTGAAACAGCTCATCTATCTCACTGTCATCTATATAATCGTCCTCCTCCCTGCCCAGGCTTTCATGTCCTGGGGTATGGTCGTCATCCCTCATTTTCAGCTGGTATGTTGACAGTGAAAAGCGTCTGTGTTGTAAGGGGATAGATGTCTGCCATGACACTGTTGTAGCTCTGTGACGTTGGAGCCCATATTGTGAGATATACTGATATGATTGATTGACATCATGTGATCTCTTATGGCAAGTATAACTTGTTGGTAACTTAAGCCAGTTCTCTGCGCAGTAAAACTGCTGATGCTTCAACTGTACACACCATGAATAGGTCCTTTTGGGGAATAAACGTGTAACTACACTGTTACCTAACATACAATACTTTATGGTTGACATGATAACGGTTTCCTAACGTTAACTAGTAGCCTAGCTATGTAGCGAATTAGCCAGCTAACAATGTCACTGGGAAGTGAGTGAGACCAAAACAACGCATTATTACTACAGTTCTAGGAAATTAGCTACAAAACCTTTTCGCAATATTGAATCAGTGCTGAAAATGCAATCCATTCTGATAACAGAAGCGACTTATGGAAAAGGTCTAAAATAATGTGCTGGTGTTGTTTTGAAGCTGCACATGTCGACTAGACATTTCCGGTATCACATGCTTTATGTTTCTGAAAGCAGACAGCATCTCCTGGTGGACAAAGTGTGGCAGAGAAGGCGCAATACCTCAGCCAACCACAGACATTAAAACCAGGGTGTTAGCCATGTTATTTGCATCACACCGACTGACACAGCTTCCTGGTAAAATGATAAAAAGCAGTCGTTCTAATATAAGAAGCTTCCATGATTATTTCATTCCTATGTAGGCCACTCCAGATTGTCACATAAACCACGTTTCCATCCAGTTTGTATGTGAGTAAAGTCATCCTCTATTAAAAAGGATCATGACAGATGTGATCATAGCCGTAGGAAGTAGGGGGGCCGACAGTGCTGCAGCACCCACTGTAAAATCATTCATATTTAATGATAAATGTCTTCAGTAAAGTAGTGTACTGGGTCTTTACTAGTCCTTTACTAGTCCTGTATTAAAGTAGTGTACTGGGTCTTTACTAGTCCTGTATTAAAGTAGTGTACTGGGTCTTTACTAGTCCTGTATTAAAGTAGTGTACTGGGCCTTTACTAGTCCTGTATTAAAGTAGTGTACTGGGTCTTTACTAGTCCTGTATTAAAGTAGTGTACTGGGTCTTTACTAGTCCTGTATTAAAGTAGTGTACTGGGTCTTTACTAGTCCTGTATTAAAGTAGTGTACTGGGTCTTTACTAGTCCTGTATTAAAGTAGTGTACTGGGTCTTTACTAGTCCTGTATTAAAGTAGTGTATTGGGTCTTTACTAGTCCTTTACTAGTCCTGTATTAAAGTAGTGTACTGGGTCTTTACTAGTCCTGTATTAAAGTAGTGTACTGGGTCTTTACTAGTCCTGTATTAAAGTAGTGTACTGGGCCTTTACTAGTCCTATATTAAAGTAGTGTACTGGGTCTTTACTAGTCCTGTATTAAAGTAGTGTACTGGGTCTTTACTAGTCCTGTATTAAAGTAGTGTACTGGGTCTTTACTAGTCCTGTATTAAAGTAGTGTACTGGGTCTTTACTAGTCCTGTATTAAAGTAGTGTACTGGGTCTTTACTAGTCCTGTATTAAAGTAGTGTACTGGGTCTTTACTAGTCCTGTATTAAAGTAGTGTACTGGGCCTTTACTAGTCCTGTATTAAAGTAGTGTACTGGGTCTTTACTAGTCCTGTATTAAAGTAGTGTACTGGGCCTTTACTAGTCCTGTATTAAAGTAGTGTACTGGGCCTTTACTAGTCCTGTATTAAAGTAGTGTACTGGGTCTTTACTAGTCCTGTATTAAAGTAGTGTACTGGGTCTTTACTAGTCCTGTATTAAAGTAGTGTACTGGGTCTTTACTAGTCCTGTATTAAAGTAGTGTACTGGGTCTTTACTAGTCCTGTATTAAAGTAGTGTACTGGGCCTTTACTAGTCCTGTATTAAAGTAGTGTACTGGGTCTTTACTAGTCCTGTATTAAAGTAGTGTACTGGGCCTTTACTAGTCCTGTATTAAAGTAGTGTACTGGGCCTTTACTAGTCCTGTATTAAAGTAGTGTACTGGGTCTTTACTAGTCCTGTATTAAAGTAGTGTACTGGGTCTTTACTAGTCCTGTATTAAAGTAGTGTACTGGGCCTTTACTAGTCCTGTATTAAAGTAGTGTACTGGGTCTTTACTAGTCCTGTATTAAAGTAGTGTACTTACTGGGTCTTTACTAGTCCTGTATTAAAGTAGTGTACTGGGCCTTTACTAGTCCTATATTAAAGTAGTGTACTGGGTCTTTACTAGTCCTGTATTAAAGTAGTGTACTGGGTCTTTACTAGTCCTGTATTAAAGTAGTGTACTGGGTCTTTACTAGTCCTGTATTAAAGTAGTGTACTGGGTCTTTACTAGTCCTGTATTAAAGTAGTGTACTGGGTCTTTACTAGTCCTGTATTAAAGTAGTGTACTGGGTCTTTACTAGTCCTTTACTAGTCCTAAAGTAGTGTACTGGGTCTTTACTAGTCCTTTACTAGTAAAGTAGTGTACTGGGTCTTTACTAGTCCTGTATTAAAGTAGTGTACTGGGTCTTTACTAGTCCTGTATTAAAGTAGTGTATTGGGTCTTTACTAGTCCTTTACTAGTCCTGTATTAAAGTAGTGTACTGGGTCTTTACTAGTCCTGTATTAAAGTAGTGTACTGGGTCTTTACTAGTCCTGTATTAAAGTAGTGTACTGGGTCTTTACTAGTCCTGTATTAAAGTAGTGTACTGGGTCTTTACTAGTCCTTTACTAGTCCTGTATTAAAGTAGTGTACTGGGTCTTTACTAGTCCTGTATTAAAGTAGTGTACTGGGTCTTTACTAGTCCTGTATTAAAGTAGTGTATTGGGTCTTTACTAGTCCTTTACTAGTCCTGTATTAAAGTAGTGTACTGGGTCTTTACTAGTCCTGTATTAAAGTAGTGTACTGGGTCTTTACTAGTCCTGTATTAAAGTAGTGTACTGGGTCTTTACTAGTCCTTTACTAGTCCTGTATTAAAGTAGTGTACTGGGTCTTTACTTGTCCTTTACTAGTCCTGTATTAAAGTAGTGTACTGGGTCTTTACTAGTCCTTTACTAGTCCTGTATTAAAGTAGTGTACTGGGTCTTTACTAGTCCTGTATTAAAGTAGTGTACTGGGTCTTTACTAGTCCTTTACTAGTCCTGTATTAAAGTAGTGTACTGGGTCTTTACTAGTCCTTTACTAGTCCTGTATTAAAGTAGTGTACTGGGTCTTTACTAGTCCTGTATTAAAGTAGTGTACTGGGTCTTTACTAGTCCTGTATTAAAGTAGTGTACTGGGTCTTTACTAGTCCTGTATTAAAGTAGTGTACTGGGTCTTTACTAGTCCTGTATTAAAGTAGTGTACTGGGTCTTTACTAGTCCTTTACTAGTCCTGTATTAAAGTAGTGTACTGGGTCTTTACTAGTCCTGTATTAAAGTAGTGTATTGGGTCTTTACTAGTCCTTTACTAGTCCTGTATTAAAGTAGTGTACTGGGTCTTTACTAGTCCTGTATTAAAGTAGTGTACTGGGTCTTTACTAGTCCTGTATTAAAGTAGTGTACTGGGTCTTTACTAGTCCTGTATTAAAGTAGTGTACTGGGTCTTTACTAGTCCTGTATTAAAGTAGTGTACTGGGTCTTTACTAGTCCTGTATTAAAGTAGTGTACTGGGTCTTTACTAGTCCTGTATTAAAGTAGTGTACTGGGTCTTTACTAGTCCTTTACTAGTCCTGTATTAAAGTAGTGTACTGGGCCTTTACTAGTCCTGTATTAAAGTAGTGTACTGGGTCTTTACTAGTCCTGTATTAAAGTAGTGTACTGGGTCTTTACTAGTCCTGTATTAAAGTAGTGTACTGGGTCTTTACTAGTCCTGTATTAAAGTAGTGTACTGGGTCTTTACTAGTCCTGTATTAAAGTAGTGTACTGGGTCTTTACTAGTCCTGTATTAAAGTAGTGTACTGGGTCTTTACTAGTCCTGTATTAAAGTAGTGTACTGGGTCTTTACTAGTCCTGTATTAAAGTAGTGTACTGGGTCTTTACTAGTCCTGTATTAAAGTAGTGTACTGGGCCTTTACTAGTCCTGTATTAAAGTAGTGTACTGGGTCTTTACTAGTCCTGTATTAAAGTAGTGTACTGGGTCTTTACTAGTCCTGTATTAAAGTAGTGTACTGGGTCTTTACTAGTCCTGTATTAAAGTAGTGTACTGGGTCTTTACTAGTCCTGTATTAAAGTAGTGTACTGGGTCTTTACTAGTCCTGTATTAAAGTAGTGTACTGGGTCTTTACTAGTCCTGTATTAAAGTAGTGTACTGGGTCTTTACTAGTCCTGTATTAAAGTAGTGTACTGGGTCTTTACTAGTCCTGTATTAAAGTAGTGTACTGGGTCTTTACTAGTCCTTTACTAGTCCTTTACTAGTCCTGTATTAAAGTAGTGTACTGGGTCTTTACTAGTCCTGTATTAAAGTAGTGTACTGGGTCTTTACTAGTCCTGTATTAAAGTAGTGTACTGGTTCTTTACTAGTCCTGTATTAAAGTAGTGTATTGGGTCTTTACTAGTCCTGTATTAAAGTAGTGTACTGGGTCTTTACTAGTCCTTTACTAGTCCTTTACTAGTCCTGTATTAAAGTAGTGTACTGGGTCTTTACTTGTCCTGTATTAAAGTAGTGTACTGGGTCTTTACTAGTCCTTTACTAGTCCTTTACTAGTCCTGTATTAAAGTAGTGTACTGGGTCTTTACTAGTCCTGTATTAAAGTAGTGTATTGGGTCTTTACTAGTCCTGTATTAAAGTAGTGTACTGGGTCTTTACTAGTCCTTTACTAGTCCTGTATTAAAGTAGTGTATTGGGTCTTTACTAGTCCTGTATTAAAGTAGTGTACTGGGTCTTTACTAGTCCTTTACTAGTCCTGTATTAAAGTAGTGTACTGGGTCTTTACTAGTCCTGTATTAAAGTAGTGTACTGGGTCTTTACTAGTCCTGTATTAAAGTAGTGTATTGGGTCTTTACTAGTCCTGTATTAAAGTAGTGTACTGGGTCTTTACTAGTCCTGTATTAAAGTAGTGTACTGGGTCTTTACTAGTCCTTTACTAGTCCTGTATTAAAGTAGTGTACTGGGTCTTTACTAGTCCTGTATTAAAGTAGTGTACTGGGTCTTTACTAGTCCTGTATTAAAGTAGTGTACTGGGTCTTTACTAGTCCTGTATTAAAGTAGTGTACTGGGTCTTTACTAGTCCTGTATTAAAGTAGTGTACTGGGTCTTTACTAGTCCTGTATTAAAGTAGTGTACTGGGTCTTTACTAGTCCTGTATTAAAGTAGTGTACTGGGTCTTTACTAGTCCTGTATTAAAGTAGTGTATTGGGTCTTTACTAGTCCTGTATTAAAGTAGTGTACTGGGTCTTTACTAGTCCTGTATTAAAGTAGTGTACTGGGTCTTTACTAGTCCTGTATTAAAGTAGTGTACTGGGTCTTTACTAGTCCTGTATTAAAGTAGTGTACTGGGTCTTTACTAGTCCTGTATTAAAGTAGTGTACTGGGTCTTTACTAGTCCTGTATTAAAGTAGTGTACTGGGTCTTTACTAGTCCTGTATTAAAGTAGTGTATTGGGTCTTTACTAGTCCTGTATTAAAGTAGTGTACTGGGTCTTTACTAGTCCTTTACTAGTCCTTTACTAGTCCTGTATTAAAGTAGTGTACTGGGTCTTTACTAGTCCTGTATTAAAGTAGTGTACTGGGTCTTTACTAGTCCTGTATTAAAGTAGTGTACTGGGCCTTTACTAGTCCTGTATTAAAGTAGTGTACTGGGCCTTTACTAGTCCTGTATTAAAGTAGTGTATTGGGTCTTTACTAGTCCTTTACTAGTCCTGTATTAAAGTAGTGTACTGGGTCTTTACTAGTCCTGTATTAAAGTAGTGTACTGGGTCTTTACTAGTCCTGTATTAAAGTAGTGTATTGGGTCTTTACTAGTCCTGTATTAAAGTAGTGTACTGGGTCTTTACTAGTCCTTTACTAGTCCTGTATTAAAGTAGTGTACTGGGTCTTTACTAGTCCTGTATTAAAGTAGTGTATTGGGTCTTTACTAGTCCTTTACTAGTCCTGTATTAAAGTAGTGTACTGGGTCTTTACTAGTCCTGTATTAAAGTAGTGTACTGGGTCTTTACTAGTCCTGTATTAAAGTAGTGTACTGGGTCTTTACTAGTCCTGTATTAAAGTAGTGTATTGGGTCTTTACTAGTCCTGTATTAAAGTAGTGTACTGGGTCTTTACTAGTCCTTTACTAGTCCTTTACTAGTCCTGTATTAAAGTAGTGTACTGGGTCTTTACTAGTCCTGTATTAAAGTAGTGTATTGGGTCTTTACTAGTCCTGTATTAAAGTAGTGTACTGGGTCTTTACTAGTCCTTTACTAGTCCTGTATTAAAGTAGTGTACTGGGTCTTTACTAGTCCTGTATTAAAGTAGTGTACTGGGTCTTTACTAGTCCTGTATTAAAGTAGTGTATTGGGTCTTTACTAGTCCTGTATTAAAGTAGTGTACTGGGTCTTTACTAGTCCTGTATTAAAGTAGTGTACTGGGTCTTTACTAGTCCTTTACTAGTCCTGTATTAAAGTAGTGTACTGGGTCTTTACTAGTCCTGTATTAAAGTAGTGTACTGGGTCTTTACTAGTCCTGTATTAAAGTAGTGTACTGGGTCTTTACTAGTCCTGTATTAAAGTAGTGTACTGGGTCTTTACTAGTCCTGTATTAAAGTAGTGTACTGGGTCTTTACTAGTCCTGTATTAAAGTAGTGTACTGGGTCTTTACTAGTCCTGTATTAAAGTAGTGTACTGGGTCTTTACTAGTCCTGTATTAAAGTAGTGTACTGGGTCTTTACTAGTCCTAGTCCTGTATTAAAGTAGTGTACTGGGTCTTTACTAGTCCTGTATTAAAGTAGTGTACTGGGTCTTTACTAGTCCTGTATTAAAGTAGTGTACTGGGTCTTTACTAGTCCTGTATTAAAGTAGTGTACTGGGTCTTTACTAGTCCTGTATTAAAGTAGTGTACTGGGTCTTTACTAGTCCTGTATTAAAGTAGTGTACTGGGTCTTTACTAGTCCTGTTTTAAAGTAGTGTACTGGGTCTTTACTAGTCCTGTATTAAAGTAGTGTACTGGGTCTTTACTAGTCTTGTATTAAATTAGTTTTTCCCCACAAAAGGGGTTTATTACAGACAGAAATACTCCTCAGTTTGATCAGCTGTCTGGGTGGCCAGTCTCAGACAATTCCACAGGTGAAGAAGCTGTATGTGGAGGTCCTGAGCTGGGTTGGCATGGTTACTTACACATGGTCTGGGTTGGCATGGTTACTTACACATGGTCTGGGTTGGCATGGTTACTTACACATGGTCTGCAGTTGTGAGGCCGGTTGGACGTACTGTCAAATTCTCTAAAATGTTGTTGGAGGCGGTTTATGGTAGAGAAATTAACATAACATTTTCTGGTAACAGCTCTGGTGGACATTGCTGCTGTCAGCATGCCAATTGCACACTCCCTTAACCCTTGAGACATCTGTGGCATTGTGTTGTGCAAGAAATCTACATGTTTTATTTATTGTCCCCAGCACAAGGTGTACCTGTGTGATGATCATGCTGTTTAATCAGCTTCTTGATATGCTACACCTGTCAGGTGGATGGATGATCCTGGCAAAGGAGAAATGTTCACTAACAGGGACGTAAATAAATTAGTGTAAAAAAAACTTTTTGTGTATATTTCTGGGATCTTTTATTTCAGCTTATTTCTCACTACAACTAGTTTACAGTCTATTAGGCTACAAATGAAACTAGTGACGAACTTCACAAGGTGGTGAACGTGCACGTTGATCTTGATGCTCCTTTCCAATCAATATTGAGGTTCTGTGTGCACCCTCGTCATCACACACAGGTTTTTATCTGCAACAAGTCTGTTTGGTGGGAACACCACTTAATGAGATTTTTTGAATAGTCACATGCAAATCTGTCGCCAAATGGATGGGAATCTAGCTAGTATCGTTCATTTGAACAAAGTTGCACAAATACATTTGCATTTACAAGATGAAAGTCAGACAAGTTGGAACATGATCACTGCCTGACAGTTAGTTCATTTACAAGCATTTTGCTACACCCGCAATAACGTCTGCTAAATATGTGTATGTGACCAATAAATGTCATTTGATTTGGCGTTGGGTGTCACGGTCGCACATCGCCTGAAGGCTGGCAGATGGCGATATTCAGTCATCTTTTCTTACCGTCCAAAGGCAATGAATGGAGCCGGCTATGCACTCCTAAACCCCGTGGACCGGTTCATACATACAACATTTACATTTAAGTCATTTAGCAGACGCTCTTATCCAGAGCGACTTACAAATTGGTGCATTCACCTTATGACATCGAGTGGAACAGTCACTTTACAATAGTGCATCTAAATCTTAAAGAGGGGGGGGTGAGAAGGATTACTTTATCCTATCCTAGGTATTCCTTAAAGAGGTGGGGTTTCAGGTGTCTCCGGAAGGTGGTGATTGACTCCGCTGTCCTGGCGTCGTGAGGGAGTTTGTTCCACCATTGGGGGGCCAGAGCAGCGAACAGTTTTGACTGGGCTGAGCTGGAGCTGTACTTCCTCAGTGGTAGGGAGGCGAGCAGGCCTTCTCCATTCAGGCTGCAACGGCTTCGATTTCCTCCTTAACTCGATTTAATGGCAGAAGAAAAAAAATGGGAAAATATGCGTACTTTCTTTACGAAACGCCTTTCTCCACCACCATGCTATGGTGGCTAATGCTACTTCCTGACATTGGGTACAGCGTTCAGATCAAGGGTAAACACACTTGTGCGACCTGATTGGCTGAACACGAAACGCAACATCCGGTACAACCATTTATCCACTCTAGCATGAGAATTGTGTTTCCTTTTTCACAAAGGGTTCTTCATGGAACCCAAAATAGTTCTACCTGCAACCAAAAAAAGGGTTCTACCTGGACCCAAAAAGGGTTCTCCTATGGGTACAACTGAATAACTATTTTGGAACCCTTTGTTCTAAGAGTGTATTTCAGAAGCACCCACCCAGCCCTCCTGAATATATGATATATATGATGGAGCAGCAGAACTGACCTCACTGAATGTTTCCATTAAATGGCGGCGGGACAGTGGAGGCTGGTGGGAGGAGCTATAGGAGGACGGGCTCATTGTAATGGCTGAAATGGAACACATCAAACATATGGAAACCACGTTTGAATTCCGTTCCATTTCAATCCAGCCATTACAATGAGCCCGTCCTCCTATAGCTCCTCCCACCAGCCTCTTCTGGGTCAGTGTGGGGAAAGGGGACCGTAGAAACATGGAACTGGTTGTACAGAAAAAAAACAGTGTTTGCCGATGCGCAACAGAAGGGAAACTTCTCCTTTGAGCTGTCCCAAGTCGACCCCCCTGCTAAGAGGAGTCAAGTAAGTGTTCCCCAGGACAGCAGGTAGGGTAGTACTGGTGAAAAAACACTGGTAGGGTTAGGGCAGGAGCACAGAGGGAGATGAGACCCACTGCCTATGTCACTCTAGAGCAGTGTTCCCTGAGCTCCTGTTCATTGGCTGAACAATGACACAGCCCGCCCCCTGAGGGTACAGTCCGGACTGTCAGCGCCCCTCTCTAGAACTTCACCAGTATCCTCAACATCTCTCAGGATACCAGACTCCTCTCTAGAACATCTCTCAGGATACCAGACTCCTCTCTAGAACATCTCTCAGGATACCAGACTCCTCTCTAGAACATCTCTCAGGATACCAGACTCCTCTCTAGAACATCTCTCAGGATACCAGACTCCTCTCTAGAACATCTCTCAGGATACCAGACTCCTCTCTAGAACATCTCTCAGGATATCAGACTCCTCTCTAGAACATCTCTCAGGATACCAGACTCCTCTCTAGAACATCTCTCAGGATACCAGACTCCTCTAGAACATCTCTCAGGATACCAGACTCCTCTCTAGAACATCTCTCAGGATACCAGACTCCTCTCTAGAACATCTCTCAGGATACCAGACTCCTCTCTAGAACACCAGACTCCTCTCTAGAACATCACTAGTATACTCAACATCTCTTAGGATACCAGACTCATCTCTAGAACATCAGACTCCTCTCTAGAACATCTCTCAGGATACCAGACTCCTCTCTAGAACATCTCTCAGGATACCAGACTCCTCTCTAGAACACCAGACTCCTCTCTAGAACATCACTAGTATCCTCAACATCTCTCAGGATACCAGACTCCTCTCTAGAACATCTCTCAGGATACCAGACTCCTCTAGAACATCTCTCAGGATACCAGACTCCTCTCTAGAACATCTCTCAGGATACCAGACTCCTCTCTAGAACATCTCTCAGGATACCAGACTCCTCTCTAGAACACCAGACTCCTCTCTAGAACATCACTAGTATACTCAACATCTCTTAGGATACCAGACTCATCTCTAGAACATCAGACTCCTCTCTAGAACATCTCTCAGGATACCAGACTCCTCTCTAGAACATCTCTCAGGATACCAGACTCCTCTCTAGAACATCACTAGTATCCTCAACATCTCTCAGGATACCAGACTCCTCTCTAGAACATCTCTCAGGATACCAGACTCCTCTAGAACATCTCTCAGGATACCAGACTCCTCTCTAGAACATCTCTCAGGATACCAGACTCCTCTCTAGAACATCACTAGTATCCTCAACATCTCTCAGGATACCAGACTCCTCTCTAGAACATCTCTCAGGATACCAGACTCCTCTCTAGAACACCAGACTCCTTTCTAGAACATCACTAGTATCCTCAACATCTCTCAGGATACCAGATTCCTCTCTAGAACATCACTAGTATCCTCAACATCTCTCAGGATACCAGACTCCTCTCTAGAACATCTCTCAGGATACCAGACTCCTCTCTAGAACATCTCTCAGGATACCAGACTCCTCTCTAGAACATCTCTCAGGATACCAGACTCCTCTCTAGAACATCTCTCAGGATACCAGACTCCTCTCTAGAACATCTCTCAGGATACCAGACTCCTCTCTAGAACATCTCTCAGGATACCAGACTCCTCTCTAGAACATCTCTCAGGATACCAGACTCCTCTCTAGAACATCTCTCAGGATACCAGACTCCTCTCTAGAACATCTCTCAGGATACCAGACTCCTCTCTAGAACCTTTATGAATAAAGGATTCAGAAAACTTTAATGTCCTCAGAGGCAATTCATCTTGCAGCAGTCATAAAACAAATATCAAAAAATGTTAAATAAATAGCAAAGGATATTTACAAACAAATAGGCAGGGTAAGTGCAATTTCATAGTGTAAGTGCTAAGTGCAATTATTACATTTGTTAAGTTGCAAAATTGCATTCGGAATAAAAGAGAACTTGGCCCTTTTTTTTGTTAGACTTAGGTAGCCTGTACCTGTGTCCAGAGGGACGAAGTTGGAATTCAGGGTGGAGTGGATGGGAAGAGTAAACTGCTATTCTATTAGCCACCTGGAGGGCTCTGCCCAGGTAGAGAGATGGAGGGCTCTGCCCAGGTAGAGAGATGGAGGGCTCTGCCCAGGTAGAGAGATGGAGGGATCTGCCCAGGTAGAGAGATGACAGTTCTTGCTGTTGCTGCTCCATGATTTCCCCACATGTCCTGACCATCTTGCCCAACCTCCTTTTCTGTGTAACCTTGATGTTCCCAAACCAGCAGGTCAAGCAGTAGGACCGAATGCTCTCAGTTAATCATTTATACAAGAGAACTATGATGGTTAGATCAACATTAAAACAAAGTGCAGTTTCCATAGGAAATACTGTCTCCGTTGGCCTTTCTTAAAAATAGCGTCAGTACAAGGACAGCTGCTTGTCGATAACTAGCCCAAGGTATTTGTACTCCTCCACTATGTCAATGGGCTCACCTTTTGTAAGTGATGGTGTGTGCACGGTAGTGTTCCTTCCAAAGTCAAACACCATGTCCTTTGTTTTTGATGTATTTAATATTAGATGGGATGACTCACACCAGTAAAATCATTCAGAGCCGGTCCGTGCCCCATCTCATCCCCTTCGAGAAGACTGACCAAAGCAGTATGGTCAGCATATTTGATCTGACCAAAGCAAAGACTGACCAAAGCAGTATGGTCAGCATATTTGATCAGGTGGAGCACGGACCAGCTCTGAATGATTTTACTGTCTGGTGTGAGTCATCCCATCTAATATTAAATATATTCCCTAGGAACCGGCTCCGGCAGCTATCTGTATACAGTAAGTATAGTATTGGTGAAAGAACACTGCCCTGTGGGGTTCCAACTGAAGCAGTGCCCACCTCAGAGAGTGTGTTGCCAACTCCTAACTACTGATGCCTATCAGTTAGGAAGTTGGTGATCCGTGTCTCCTCAGTCTGTCCACGAGGACCAATGGATTGATTGTGTTAGAAGCCGAGGAGAAATCTGAAAACATGATACACACGTGGGTTTTACTGCCCTACAAATGCATGTACACCATATGTAAGAGCGAAAGGATGGCATCATCTGTCTCTCTCTCTCTGACCGGTATGCAGATTGGAGGGGGTCAACAAGGTGACTGGTGGTGTTGAGGATGTATGCAGATTGGAGGGGGTCAACAAGGTGACTGGTGGTGTTGAGGATGTATGCAGATTGGAGGGGGTCAACAAGGTGACTGGTGGTGTTGAGGATGTATGCAGATTGGAGGGGTCAACAAGGTGACTGGTAGTATTGATGTATGCCTTGATCTTTTCAAAAGATTTAATTAAGAGAGGTCAGAGCGACAGGTCTTGTAATCATTTTATGCAGACGGGTAGTTAGCATCTGAACGGGTTAGGGCAGCTACCACCTTCTCAAATTAAATAACATTTTATTTGTCACATACACATGGTTAGCAGATGTTAATGTGAGTGTAGCAAAATGCTTGTGCTTCTCGTTCCGACCATGCAGTAATATCCAACAAGTAATCTAACTACCAAGTAATCTAACTACCAAGTAATCTAACTAACAAGTAATCTAACCTAAGAATTTGTTAGAAATAACAACAAAAAACGGCCCAGTTTCCTAGGAACGCGAAGCGAGGCGGCCATCTCTGGTTTCCTAGGAACGCGAAGCGAGGCGGCCATCTCTGGTTTCCTTGGAACGCGAAGCGAGGCGGCCATCTCTGGTTTCCTAGGAACGCGAGGCGGCCATCTCTGGTTTCCTAGGAACGCGAAGCGAGGCGGCCATCTCTGGTTTCCTAGGAACGCGAAGCGAGGCGGCCATCTCTGGTTTCCTAGGAACGCGAAGCGAGACGGCCATCTCTGGTTTCCTAGGAACGTGAAGCGAGGTGGCCATCTCTGGTTTCCTAGGAACGCGAAGCGAGGCGGCCATCTCTGGTTTCCTAGGAACGCGATGCGAGGCGGCCATCTCTGGTTTCCTAGGAACGCGATGCGAGGCGGCCATCTCTGGTTTCCTAGGAACGCGAAGCGAGGCGGCCATCTCTGTCGGCGCCGGGAGTTCATGTACACAGTTTGAATGTAGCTGGCACTCTGACATGTACACGTTTGTTTTGCGTTTACAATCAATTCTATTATTTTATTAATACACGGTTAAGTACCTATAAACAGTTGGTGAAAATCAGTAATGCTTTTAATTTGAAACCCAAAAGGGGCGTGTTCTCAGGTAAAAGTCTCAACGGGATCCTTGTGTCGTCCTAACTCTGATGTCAACCCATTCATCCTCACTCTGTCAACCCATTCATCCTAACTCTGTCAACCCATTCATCCTAACTCTGTCAACCCATTCATCCTAACTCTGATGTCAACCCATTCATCCTAACTCTGATGTCAACCCATTCATCCTAACTCTGTCAACCCATTCATCCTCACTCTGTCAACCCATTCATCCTAACTCTGATGTCAACCCATTCATCCCAACTCTGATGTCAACCCATTCATCCTAACTCTGATGTCAACCCATTCATCCTCACTCTGTCAACCCATTCATCCTAACTCTGATGTCAACCCATTCATCCTAACTCTGATGTCAACCCATTCATCCTAACTCTGATGTCAACCCATTCATCCTAACTCTGATGTCAACCCATTCATCCTAACTCTGTCAACCCATTCATCCTAACTCTGATGTCAACCCATTCATCCTAACTCTGATGTCAACCCATTCATCCTAACTCTGATGTCAACCCATTCATCCTCACTCTGTCAACCCATTCATCCTCACTCTGTCAACCCATTCATCCTAACTCTGTCAACCCATTCATCCTAACTCTGATGTCAACCCATTCATCCTCACTCTGATGTCAACCCATTCATCCTCACTCTGTCAACCCATTCATCCTAACTCTGATGTCAACCCATTGAAGTTGAACATCTTAACGGTTAAATTAAGGGAGATGGTTAGGGTTAAGGTAACCCATATTTCAACCCTCTCAAGGTTTAAAAATCCTTCTTTAACCCGTCTCCTCCCCTTCATCTACATGTCTCCTCCCCTTCATCTACATGTCTCCTCCCCTTCTTCATCTACACTGTTTGAAGTGGATTTAACAGAGTGACATCATTAAGGGATCATATCTTTCACCTGGATTCACCTGGTCAGTCTGTGTCATGGAAAGAACAGGTGTTCTTCATGTTTTATATACCCAGTGTATATATTCACATTGTTTCGGTAGATTTTAATTCACCCTTTATTCAAAAAGGGGAAAAGGAAAATAAACAACTATATCAGAATGATATGTTACCAAGGATTCAATAAAGTTCCATCTTTATTTTCCATGTCCTCTCTCTGACTTTGGTCATGATTACATCTCTGTGTGGGAAGAATGTCAGTGTTGTTTCCCAACATAGTCACATGTTTTATTCTGTAGCACTGCCTCAAAACATCCACAGATCCACTACATATGATGTGGCATACCTGCCCTCTGCAAATTACGACAGCATGAAAACATATTTAAAATAATTGTCCCTTCTGACATTTTCTGAATCTACAAGTTGGGGAAACAACCACATAAAAATAAAAGCGGTACATTGAGATTCTGAATCATTTCAGGTCTAAATGTTCACCTCAGCATTTCCAACATGGCCAGATGACTTCAACATTTACTTAGAGAAATATCACATGCTGTACGGAATATAGAAAAAAAACAGGCAATCCCCTCAAATTAAACACTACTTTAGGACCCCAACTCCACCCTTATCCCACACTACTTTAAGACCCCAACTCCACCCTTATCCCACACTACTTTAGGACCCTTATCCCACACTACTTTAGGACACTTATCCCACACTACTTTAGGACCCCAACTCCACCCTTATCCCACACTACTTTAGGACCCTTATCCCACACTACTTTAGGACCCCAACTCCACCCATATCCCACACTACTTTAGGACCCTTATCCCACACTACTTTAGGACCCTTATCCCACACTACTTTAGGACCCTTATCCCACACTACTTTAGGACCCTTATCCCACACATCGTCAACTCCAGCATTACACCAAACACAGACATCCATCATTATACACATTTGACTAACATTTTACTCCTTCATTTAATTTGCCATTCAATAATGTTACATCATCTTGAGGATATGGAAGTGTCTGGACAGAAACGTGGAAGAGAACAGTAACAAACAAATGAACAGTCCATTGGAACTCTATTCCGTTCTCAGTGTGCAGGCAACATACAACGTTAATCATCTGAAATACTTCCGAATATGGATTAGTCAATGAGAATGAGAAGTCTATTGAAAGAATCTCCCTTTTGATTTTAGAAGGTTGAATTATTTCTGGGTAGATACCTGGTTTCACATGGCCATTCACATGTTTCTGATAACAGACCAGACAGTGAGGTACAGGAAGGATCATAAGGGTTGGTGATCTGGGTTAAACTAAGTACCAAGAAACAGAGGGGTGTGTGGGTCAAACTAAGGGCCTTGAGGAAGAGGGGTGTGTGGGTTAAGACCATTAATTACCAGATGTTTGGGTTCTGGCCTTGGTTGTGAACAGTAAAGCCTCTCCTTTGTTACAAGCTCAATTCAACGTAATGTAAACATGATCATGGAGTGCAGCGTTTCCCAAACCCCCGGACAGAGTTTGGGAAATGCTGATATTTGGTCACAGATCAAGTTTCTCTTTTTTATTTATCCAGCATGTCTACAAAACCAAATGACTGAAACATCTGCAGTTATAATACAATCAGGTTCAGCAGTGGAGAGTGGGAGGGTCTTGGGTCATGTGACAGGGTAGTTACAGTGTGGGTGGCTTCAGCCCATACTTCCTGGCTACCTCAGTCTGGGCGTATGCTGCGTCACACAGTGAGTAGAGGTGGGCCATCTCCATCTCGGACTTGGCCAGGTTGATGGCCTTGTTGAACATGTCTATTGCCTTGTCCAGGTTGCCCCTGGGAGGGAGAGAGGGATGTTAATAAATTATTATTTTAACGTGTTTTATACACTGTGGACAAAACATTAAGAAAACCTTTCTAAATTATTTCCACCCCCCTCTGCCCTCAGAACAGCCTCCATTCATGAGGGCCATGGACTCTACAAGGTGAAAACGTTCCACAGAGATGCTGGGAACATGTTGACTCCAATGCTTCCCACAGTTGTGTCAAGTTGGCTGGATGTCCTTTGGGTGGTGGACCATTGTTGCAACACACAGGAAACTGTTTTGCGTGAAAAACCCAGCAGCGTTGCAGTTCTTGACACAAACCGGTGTGCCTGGCACCTACTAAAATACCCCATTCAAAGGCACTTATGCTTTGCCCATTCACATCTAAATGACACACACACACAATCCATGTCTCAAGGCTTAAAAATCCTTATTCAACCCATCTCCTCCCCTTCATCTACATGTCTCCTCCCATTCGTCTACATGTCTCCTCCCATTCGTCTACATGTCTCCTCCCACTCGTCTACATGTCTCCTCCCACTCATCTACATGTCTCCTCCCCTTCATCTACATCTACCAGTAAGTCGTCCTGTCGTATCGTCTCTCTGTAAATATAGTCTCTTTTTCGTTTCGTTTTAGATATTTTTCTTCGCATATCTTTAAAAACATTTAGCTAAACCTAAGCTTCCAAATACTCTCCTGCAACCCGCCTCACCCAATGTAGCTAATTTTCCTAAAGTATTTATATTTACTTCGGAACCGGAACCCCTCAACTGAAGCTAACCACCAGCTATGCTAGCGGTCTTCAGCTAACCGGTCATCAGCTAACCTTTAGCTCGGAAAGCTCTCGCCAGTTCGAACAACGCGACGCTAACCAGAGCATAACGGACCTATTTATTTTTTTATCCCCGGATTCCCACCGCAAACGGAACATTTTTCAGCTGGATCTTCACAACTAGCTATCGAGCTAAACCGCAACCCTGGTTGATTACTCCTGGCTAGCATTTCCACCCACGTAGCTTGAAGCTAACCCGGCCAGAGCTCCTGTGCTCCTAGCATACTCCTGGGCTACAATACCCGGACCCACGACCGGTCTATCGATGTCACTGCATTAAGAGGAATAAACAGACTCACCCCACCGCGACGTCCTCCAAAGGCTAACTCTCTAGCCCTCGCCATCTCCTTGCTTGCTAATTCGGCATGCTAACTGCTAGCTTGTTTAACCCAGGTCCGCTAACTACTACCTTGTTTACCCCGGCCTGCTAATCTGTTAGCTTGTTAGCACAGGCCTGCTAATCTGTTAGCTTGTTAGCACAGGCCTGTTAACCGTCTGCATCGCCGCGTCCCAAACAAGCAGTGGCCCATATGTACTTTCTATCTCTTCCCGATTTAAAAAAATGTGTTTATACCTTCCGGAAACCTGCATCACCCAATGTGATACGGAATCGCTATTATTTTTTAATTTTTAGAACACACTCAAGAACCTCCAGAAGCTAACCAGCAAACTAGCTACAAGCTATTTAGTCATTGTTAGTTTCTTAACCTGGATAACACTTGCCAGTCCAGCCCCCCTGCCCCATCCACCGCTGCCCCTGGACTCTGATCACTTGGCTACATAGCTGATGCACGCTGGACTGTCCATTAATCACGGTACTCCATTCTGCTTGTTTGTTTTATCTGTCGGCCCCGTTGCCTAGTCAATGCCATTTGACCTACTGTTGTTATGCTAGCTGATTAGCTGTTGTCTCACCCACTGTTTTAGCTAGCTTTCTGAATTCAACACCTGTGATTACTGTATGCCTCGCTGTATGTCTCAAATGTCAATATGCCTTGTATACTGTTGCTCAGGTTAGTTATCATTGTTTTAGTTCACAATGGAGCCCCTAGTCCCACTCCTCATACCCCTGATACCTCCTTTGTCCCACCTCCCACATATGCGGTGACCTCACCCATTACAACCAGCATGTCCAGAGATAAAACCTCTCTCATCATCACCCAGTGCCTGGGCTTACCTCCGCCGTACCCGCACCCCACCATACACCTGTCTGCGCATTATGCCCTGAATATATTCTACCATGCCCAGAAACCTGCTCCTCTTATTCTCTGTCCCCAACGCTCTAGGCGACCAGTTTTGATAGCCTTTAGCCGCACCCTCATACTACTCCTTCTCTGTTCCGCGGGGGATGAGGAGGTAAACCCAGGCCCTGCATGTCCCCAGGCACCCTCATTTGTTGACTTCTGTGACCGAAAAAGCCTTAGTTTCATGCATGTCAACATCAGAAGCCTCCTCCCTAAGTTTGTTTTACTCACTGCTTTAGCACACTCTGCTAACCCTGATGTCCTTGCCGTGTCTGAATCCTGGCTCAGGAAGGCCACCAAAAATTCAGAGATTTCCATACCCAACTATAACATCTTCCGTCAAGATAGAACTGCCAAAGGGGGAGGAGTTGCAGTCTACTGCAGAGATAGCCTGCAAAGTAATGTCATACTTTCCAGGTCCATACCCAAACAGTTTGAACCACTAATTAAAAATTACTCTTTCCAGAAATAAGTCTCTCACTGTTGCCGCCTGCTACCGACTCCCATCTAGCTTCAGAGTTTGTTCTCTTAGGTGACCTAAACTGGGATATGCTTAACACCCCGGCAGTCCTACAATCTAAGCTAGATTCCCTCAATCTCACACAAATCATCAAGGAACCCACCAGGTACAACCCTAACTCTGTAAGCAAGGGCACCCTCATAGACGTCATCCTGACCAACTGGCCCTCCAAATACACCTCCGCTGTCTTCAACCAGGATCTCAGCGACCACTGCCTCATTGCCTGTATCCGCTACGGTGCCGCAGTCAAACGACCACCCCTCATCACTGTCAAACGCTCCCTAAAACACTTCTGTGAGCAGGCCTTTCTAATCGACCTGGCCCGGGTATTCTGGAAGGACATTGACCTCATCCCGTCAGTTGAGGATGCCTGGTCATTCTTTAAGAGTAACTTCCTCACCATTTTAGATAATCATGCTCCGTTCAAAAAATGCAGAACTAAGAACAGATACAGCCCTTGGTTCACTCCAGACCTGACTGCCCTCGACCAGCACAAAAACATCCTGTGGCGGACTGCAATAGCATCGAACAGTCCCCGCGATATGCAACTGTTCAGGGAAGTCAGGAACCAATACACGCAGTCAGTCAGGAAAGCTAAGGCCAGCTTCTTCAGGCAGAAGTTTGCATCCTGTAGCTCCAACTTCAAAAAGTTCTGGGACACTGAAGTCCATGGAGAACAAGAGCACCTCCTCCCAGCTGCCCACTGCACTGAGGCTAGGGAACACGGTCACCACCGACAAATCCATGATTATCGAAAACTTCAACAAGCATTTCTCAACGGCTGGCCATGCCTTCTGCCTGGCTACTCCTACCTCGGCCAACAGCTCCGGCCCACCCGCAGCTCCTCGCCCAAGCCTCTCCAGGTTCTCCTTTACCCAAATCCAGATAGCAGATGTTCTGAAAGAGCTGCAAAACCTGGACCCGTATAAATCAGCTGGGCTTGACAATCTGGACCCTCTATTTCTGAAACTATCCGCCGCCTTTGTCGCAACCCCTATTACCAGCCTGTTCAACCTCTCTTTCATATCGTCTGAGATCCCCAAGGATTGGAAAGCTGCCGCAGTCATCCCCCTCTTCAAAGGGGGAGACACCCTGGACCCAAACTGTTACAGACCTATACCCATTCTGCCCTGCCTATCTAAGGTCTTCGAAAGCCAAGTCAACAAACAGGTCACTGACCATCTCGAATCCCACCGTACCTTCTCCGCTATGCAATCTGGTTTCCGAGCCGGTCACGGGTGCACCTCAGCCACACTCAAGGTACTAAACGACATCATAACCACCATCGATAAAAGACAGTACTGTGCAGCCGTCATCGACCTTGCCAAGGCTTTCGACTCTGTCAATCAGAGTCGAAATTCTTATCGGCAGACTCAGTAGCCTCGGTTTTTCGGATGACTTCCTTGCCTGGTTCACCAATTACTTTGCAGACAGAGTTCAGTGTGTCAAATCGGAGGGCATGCTGTCCGGTCCTCTGGCAGTCTCTATGGGGGTGCCACAGGGTTCAATTCTCGGGCCGACTCTTTTCTCTGTATATATCAATGATGTTGCTCTTGCTGCGGGCGATTCCCTGATCCACCTCTACGCAGACGACACCATTCTATATACTTTCGGCCCGTCATTGGACACTGTGCTATCTAACCTCCAAAAGAGCTTCAATGCCATACAACACTCCTTCCGTGGCCTCCAACTGCTCTTAAACGCTAGTAAAACCAAATGCATGCTTTTCAACCGATCGCTGCCTGCATCCGCATGCCCGACTAGCATCACCACACTGGATGGTTCCGACCTTGAATATGTGGACACCTATAAGTACCTAGGTGTCTGGCTAGACTGCAAACTCTCCTTCCAGACCCATATCAAACATCTCCAATCGAAAATCAAATCAAGAGTCGGCTTTCTATTCCGCAACAAAGCCTCCTTCACTCACGCTGCCAAGCTTACCCTAGTAAAACTGACTATCCTACCGATCCTCGACTTCGGCGATGTCATCTACAAAATTGCTTCCAACACTCTACTCAGCAAACTGGATGCAGTTTATCACAGTGCCATCCGTTTTGTCACTAAAGCACCTTATACTACCCACCATTGCGACTTGTATGCTCTAGTCGGCTGGCTCTCGCTACGTATTCGTCGCCAGACCCACTGGCTCCAGGTCATCTACAAGGCCATGCTAGGTAAAGCTCCGCCTTATCTCAGTTCACTGGTCACGATGGCAACACCCATCCGTAGCACGCGCTCCAGCAGGTGTATCTCACTGATCATCCCTAAAGCCAACACCTCATTCGGCCGCCTTTTGTTCCAGTACTCTGCTGCCTGTGACTGGAACGAATTGCAAAAATCGCTGAAGTTGGAGACTTTTATCTCCCTCACCAACTTCAAACATCAGCTATCTGAGCAGCTAACCGATCGCTGCAGCTGTACATAATCTATTGGTAAACAGCTACCCATTTTCACCTACCTCATCCCCACAGTTTTTATTTATTTACTTTTCTGCTATTTTGCACACCAATATCTCTACCTGTACATGATCATCTGATCATTTATCACTCCAGTGTTAATCTGCAATATTGTAATTATTCGCCTACCTCCTCATGCCTTTTGCACACATTGTATATAGACTCCCCTTTTTTTCTACTGTGTTATTGACTTGTTAATGGTTTACTCCATGTGTAACTCTGTGTTGTCTGTTCACACTGCTATGCTTTATCTTGGCCAGGTCGCAGTTGCAAATGAGAACTTGTTCTCAACTAGCCTACCTGGTTAAATAAAGGTGAAATAAAAATGAAAAAAAAAACATGTCTCCTCCCCTTCATCTACATGTCTCCTCCCCTTCATCTACACCGATTGAAGTGGATTTAACAAGAGACATCAATAAGGGATCATAGCTTTCACCTGGTCAGTGTAATGTTTTGTCCACCCAGTGTATATTGTATGACTTCACATTTAATGTGTATCAGCATATAAACCTAAACATCAGCTATTTCATGCCTTTTAAACCAAACTCCAAAGTGTGTTAAGTGTTTATTACTGGCCAATATTTTAAAAGTATTCAACTGACCTTTGAACTTCGATAGTTCCCATGGTTTCGTAGGCAAAGTCACATTTGTTGTCGATCTCGATGGCCTTGCTGATGAGGTCCAGGCCCAGGTCCAAGTCCTGCTTCCACTGGAGCTGCAACAACCTGAATACACCGAGAGGCATTGGCAAATGGCTGGGCACACACAGAACGTGGGGTGTAGTGTTGTCTGACTAACTCACCCCTTGTGGACGTATGTTGTAGTGTTGTCTGACTAACTCACCCCTTGTGGACGTATGTTGTAGTGTTGTCTGACTAACTCACCCCTTGTGGACGTATGTTGTAGTGTTGTCAGACTAACTCACCCCTTGTGGACGTATGTTGTAGTGTTGTCACCCCTTGTGGACGTATGTTGTAGTGTTGTCACCCCTTGTGGACGTATGTTGTAGTGTTGTCTGACTAACTCACCCCTTGTGGACGTATGTTGTAGTGTTGTCTGACTAACTCACCCCTTGTGGACGTATGTTGTAGTGTTGTCAGACTAACTCACCCCTTGTGGACGTATGTTGTAGTGTTGTCACCCCTTGTGGACGTATGTTGTAGTGTTGTCTGACTAACTCACCCCTTGTGGACGTATGTTGTAGTGTTGTCTGACTAACTCACCCCTTGTGGACGTATGTTGTAGTGTTGTCAGACTAACTCACCCCTTGTGGACGTATGTTGTAGTGTTGTCTGGCTAACTCACCCCTTGTGGACGTATGTTGTAGTGTTGTCTGACTAACTCACCCCTTGTGGACGTATGTTGTAGTGTTGTCTGGCTAACTCACCCCTTGTGGACGTATGTTGTAGTGTTGTCTGACTAACTCACCCCTTGTGGACGTATGTTGTAGTGTTGTCTGACTAACTCACCCCTTGTGGACGTATGTTGTAGTGTTGTCAGACTAACTCACCCCTTGTGGACGTATGTTGTAGTGTTGTCAGACTAACTCACCCCTTGTGGACGTATGTTGTAGTGTTGTCTGACTAACTCACCCCTTGTGGACATATGTTGTAGTGTTGTCTGACTAACTCACCCCTTGTGGACGTATGTTGTAGCGTTGTCTGACTAACTCACCCCTTGTGGACGTATGTTGTAGTGTTGTCACCCCTTGTGGACGTATGTTGTAGTGTTGTCAGACTAACTCACCCCTTGTGGACGTATGTTGTAGTGTTGTCAGACTAACTCACCCCTTGTGGACGTATGTTGTAGTGTTGTCAGACTAACTCACCCCTTGTGGACGTATGTTGTAGTGTTGTCAGACTAACTCACCCCTTGTGGACGTATGTTGTAGTGTTGTCAGGCTAACTCACCCCTTGTGGACGTATGTTGTAGTGTTGTCTGGCTAACTCACCCCTTGTGGACGAATGTTGTAGCGTTGTCAGGCTAACTCACCCCTTGTGGACGTATGTTGTAGCGTTGTCTGACTAACTCACCCCTTGTGGACGTATGTTGTAGTGTTGTCACCCCTTGTGGACGTATGTTGTAGTGTTGTCAGACTAACTCACCCCTTGTGGACGTATGTTGTAGTGTTGTCAGACTAACTCACCCCTTGTGGACGTATGTTGTAGTGTTGTCAGACTAACTCACCCCTTGTGGACGTATGTTGTAGTGTTGTCAGACTAACTCACCCCTTGTGGACGTATGTTGTAGTGTTGTCAGACTAACTCACCCCTTGTGGACGTATGTTGTAGTGTTGTCTGGCTAACTCAACCCTTGTGGACGAATGTTGTAGCGTTGTCAGGCTAACTCACCCCTTGTGGACGTATGTTGTAGTGTTGTCACCCCATGTGTACGTATGTTGTAGTGTCGTCACCCCTTGTGGACGTATGTTGTAGTGTTGTCAGACTAACTCACCCCTTGTGGACGTATGTTGTAGTGTTGTCTGACTAACTCACCCCTTGTGGACGTATGTTGTAGTGTTGTCAGACTAACTCACCCCTTGTGGACGAATGTTGTAGTGTTGTCAGACTAACTCACCCCTTGTGGACGTATGTTGTAGTGTTGTCAGACTAACTCACCCCTTGTGGACGAATGTTGTAGTGTTGTCAGACTAACTCACCCCTTGTGGACGAATGTTGTAGTGTTGTCAGACTAACTCACCCCTTGTGGACGTATGTTGTAGTGTTGTCTGGCTAACTCACCCCTTGTAGACGAATGTTGTAGCGTTGTCAGGCTAACTCACCCCTTGTGGACGTATGTTGTAGTGTTGTCACCCCCTTGTGGACGTATGTTGTAGTGTTGTCAGGCTAACTCACCCCTTGTGGACGAATGTTGTAGTGTTGTCAGACTAACTCACCCCTTGTGGACGTATGTTGTAGTGTTGTCTGGCTAACTCACCCCTTGTGGACGAATGTTGTAGCGTTGTCAGGCTAACTCACCCCTTGTGGACGTATGTTGTAGTGTTGTCAGACTAACTCACCCCTTGTGGACGTATGTTGTAGTGTTGTCAGACTAACTCACCCCTTGTGGACGTATGTTGTAGCGTTGTCTGGCTCCAGGTCAATACACTTGTTGTACATCTGATCTGCCTTGCCAAACTGCTGCTGGTCAGTCAACGCCTGAATAACACAGCGTCACAGAAGAAACGATTCAGGGTGATTCACATACTCAAGTTAGTTTTGAGACAACCAGACACAATGTCCTGCAAGTGAGACGTGATGTTATGATAGTGTGCCAGACAGGCCAGACTTACAGTATGTGTGTGAGACGTTTACCTGAGCGTACAGAGCGTACCCCTCGGCACACTTAGGGAACCTCCTGATGACGTCCTCAAAGCCGTCCATGGCCGTCTGCACCTGGGACTGGCTGTTGCCAGTGTACGCCTGCCTGTACTGGAGGGAAATTAGCACAAGAGACTCACAGACTAGCTGGTTAAACTATAATCAACACACATTTAGTATACTCCATACTGCACCAACCCTAGAGAGCTATACTCCATACTGCACCAACCCTCGAGAGCTATACTCCATACTGCACCAACCCTCGAGAGCTATACTCCATACTGCACCAACCCTCGAGAGCTATACTCCATACTGCACCAACCCTAGAGAGCTATACTCCATACTGCACCAACCCTAGAGAGCTATACTCCATACTGCACCAACCCTAGAGAGCTATACTCCATACTGCACCAACCCTAGAGAGCTATACTCCATACTGCACCAACCCTAGAGAGCTATACTCCATACTGCACCAACCCTAGAGAGCTATACTCCATACTGCACCAACCCTAGAGAGCTATACTCCATACTGCACCAACCCTAGAGAGCTATACTCCATACTGCACCAACCCTAGAGAGCTATACTCCATACTGCACCAACCTTAGAGCTATACTCCATACTGCACCAACCTTAGAGCTATACTCCATACTGCACCAACCCTAGAGCTATACTCCATACTGCACCAACCCTAGAGAGCTATACTCCATATTGCACCAACCCTAGAGAGCTATACTCCATACTGCACCAACCCTAGAGAGCTATACTCCATACTGCACCAACCTTAGAGCTATACTCCATACTGCACCAACCCTAGAGAGCTATACTCCATATTGCACCAACCCTAGAGAGCTATACTCCATACTGCACCAACCCTAGAGAGCTATACTCCATACTGCACCAACCCTAGAGAGCTATACTCCATACTGCACCAACCCTAGAGAGCTATACTCCATACTGCACCAACCCTAGAGAGCTATACTCCATACTGCACCAACCCTAGAGAGCTATACTCCATACTGCACCAACCCTAGAGAGCTATACTCCATACTGCACCAACCCTAGAGAGCTATACTCCATACTGCACCAACCCTAGAGAGCTATACTCCATACTTTGTAAGTCGCTCTGGATAAGAGCGTCTGCTAAATGACTTAAATGTATGTAAATGTAATACTGCCTAACACTGTGTAGTGTGTACTGTACAGTGGTGGTCTGGTGTCCACTCACCAGGGCGAAACATTTCTGAGCCTGAGCCAGAGCAGAGTCAGGTCTGAGCAGGATGCACTCATCAAAGTCTCCAACAGCCTCCTCCACCTGGTCCAGAAGGATCTTCAACTGAAGGGGAAACACGTCGTGTGTTAGGGTCAACCAATGGCAACAAGCCTGACGTGACTTAATGGAAATTTATGATTGCAACATCGATATAGTCACAAGTGGAACCTTTTTCTCCATTTAGTGCACTACCTTTGACCAGAGCCCTATGGGTAGGGCACTACTTTTGACCAGAGCCCTATGGGTAGTGCACTACTTTTGACCAGAGCCCTATGGGTAGTGCACTACCTTTGACCAGAGCCCTATGGGTAGCGCACTACTTTTGACCAGAGCCCTATGGGTAGGAACATACTTTTGACCAGAGCCCTATGGGTAGAGAACTAAATAGGGTGCCATTTGGGCCATAAGGGATAGTGATAGAGACGGCCCTACCTGTCCCCGGTGGTGGTAGACGTCTGCGTTGCGCGTGTCGATCTCAGCGGCCATGTTGAAGTCCTGTGTTGACATCATAGGCTGCTGCTGCTGCATGTACATACTGCCACGCTTGATCAGAGCATTGGCCCTGAGCTGCAGTACCAGGACAGAGACAGGACAAACACAGGGTTTCAGTCAGAGCATTGGCCCTGAGCTGCAGTACCAGGACAGAGACAGGACAAACACAGGGTTTCAGTCAGAGCATTGGCCCTGAGCTGCAGTACCAGGACAGAGACAGGACAAACACAGGGTTTCAGTCAGAGCATTGGCCCTGAGCTGCAGTACCAGGACAGAGACAGGACAAACACAGGGTTTCAGTCAGAGCATTGGCCCTGAGCTGCAGTACCAGGACAGAGACAGGACAAACACAGGGTTTCAGTCAGAGCATTGGCCCTGAGCTGCAGTACCAGGACAGAGACAGGACAAACACAGGGTGTATTGGACCTTCGTCGTGCTCTCGAGGAAGACTATAGTCAATGGTGACAGTAGTGGCCACAGGCAGAACGTCACTACCAGTTTCCACCGACTTCGCCGCCCTGATCGTAGCGGGTGGAGTACGGTTTCAACATGTTGACATGACACAGCCGTTTTCTTCCGGTGTGGCGATAATGTAATCCAGATCACCAATTATTTTTTAACTATGGGGTAAGGGCCTGAAAAGCGAGCCCAGAACGGGCAACAAAACAAAAACTTGGGTCACCCACATCAAAAGTACGGATTGGGCTTTCCGTCCGTACCGATTGGGCTTTCCGTCCGTACCGATTGGGCTTTCCGTCCGTACCGATTGGGCTTTCCGTCCGTACCGATTGGGCTTTCCGTCCGTACCGATTGGGCTTTCCGTCCGTACCGATTGGGCTTTCCGTCCGTACGGATTGGGCTTTCCGTCCGTACGGATTGGGCTTTCCGTCCGTACGGATTGGGCTTTCCGTCCGTACGGATTGGGCTTTCCGTCCGTACGGATTGGGCTTTCCGTTCGTACCGATTGGGCTTTTCGTCCGTAACAAACGTAGATTTTAGTTTGAGCCTCAAACTCACAGGTGCGTTGAAATCTGTATCGAAAAGCGTTAACATGTTTTTGTGTTTAAGGTGTTACACTGCATAGCGTGTACGACAACGTATTCCAGTTTCCCATCAATATACAGTACTTTGTACTTCACACAGCCATTGAAGAGGAGTGGGAGAGCATTCCACAGGCCACAATCAACAGCCTGATCAACTCTATGTGAAGGAGATGTATCTGCTGCATGATGTGAATGCTGGTCAGATACTGATTGGTGTAACTCTGTGTTGTCTGTTCACACTGCTATGCTTTATCTTGGTCAGGTCGCAGTTGCAAATGAGAACTTGTTCTCAACTACGCTACCTGGTTAAATAAAGGTGAGAAAAATATATATTAAAAAAATAAAATAATGAATGTATTCCCAGTCATGTGACCTCCATAGATTAGGACCTAATGAATGTATTCCCAGTCATGTGACCTCCATAGATTAGGACCTAATGAATGTATTCCCAGTCATGTGACCTCCATAGATTAGGACCTAATGAATGTATTCCCAGTCATGTGACATCCATAGATTAGGACCTAATGAATGTATTCCCAGTCATGTGACCTCCATAGATTAGGACCTAATGAATGTATTCCCAGTCATGTGACCTCCATAGATTAGGACCTAATGAATGTATTCCCAGTCATGTGACCTCCATAGATTAGGACCTAATGAATGTATTCCCAGTCATGTGACATCCATAGATTAGGACCTAATGAATGTATTCCCAGTCATGTGACCTCCATAGATTAGGACCTAATGAATGTATTCCCAGTCATGTGACATCCATAGATTAGGACCTAATGAATGTATTCCCAGTCATGTGACCTCCATAGATTAGGACCTAATGAATGTATTCCCAGTCATGTGACCTCCATAGATTAGGACCTAATGAATGTATTCCCAGTCATGTGACATCCATAGATTAGGACCTAATGAATGTATTCCCAGTCATGTGATTAGGACCTAATGAATGTATTCCCAGTCATAGAGATCTTCTGTTGAATCTGACAATTAATCTTAATGGTTGTACAGTCGTCTCAAATAAAACTGTGAAGGACCTCGGCGTTACTCTGGACCCTGATCTCTCTTTTGAAGAACATATCAAGACCATTTCGAGGACAGCTTTTTTCCATCTACGTAACATTGCAAAAATCAGAAACTTTCTGTCCAAAAATGATGCAGAAAAATTAATCCATGCTTTTGTCACTTCTAGGTTAGACTACTGCAATGCTCTATTTTCCGGCTACCCGGATAAAGCACTAAATAAACTTCAGTTAGTGCTAAATACGGCTGCTAGAATCCTGACTAGAACCAAAAAATTTGATCATATTACTCCAGTGCTAGCCTCTCTACACTGGCTTCCTGTCAAAGCAAGGGCTGATTTCAAGGTTTTACTGCTAACCTACAAAGCATTACATGGGCTTGCTCCTACCTACCTCTCTGATTTGGTCCTGCCGTACATACCTACACGTACGCTACAGTCACAAGACGCAGGCCTCCTAATTGTCCCTAGAATTTCTAAGCAAACAGCTGGAGGCAGGGCTTTCTCCTATAGAGCTCCATTTTTATGGAACGGTCTGCCTACCCATGTCAGAGACGCAAACTCGGTCTCAACCTTTAAGTCTTTACTGAAGACTCATCTCTTCAGTGGGTCATATGATTGAGTGTAGTCTGGCCCAGGAGTGGGAAGGTGAACGGAAAGGCTCTGGAGCAACGAACCGCCCTTGCGGTCTCTGCCTGGCCGGTTCCCCTTTTTCCACTGGGATTCTCTGCCTCTAACCCTGTTACGGGGCTGAGTCACTGGCTTGCTGGGGCTCTCTCGTGCCGTCCCTGGGGGTGCGTCACCTGGGTGGGTTGATTCACTGTTGTGGTCGGCCTGTCTGGGTTTCCTCCCCCCTTGGGTTGTATCGTGTCGGAGATCTTTGTGGGCTATACTCGGCCTTGTCTCAGGATGGTAAGTTGGTGGTTGAAGATTTCCCTCTAGTGGTGTGGGGGCTGTGCTTTGGCAAAGTGGGTGGGGTTATATCCTTCCTGTTTGGCCCTGTCCGGGGTGTCCTCGGATGGGGCCACAGTGTCTCCTGACCCCTCCTGTCTCAGCCTCCAGTATTTATGCTGCAGTAGTTTATGTGTCGGGGGGCTAGGGTCAGTTTGTTTATCTGGAGTACTTCTCCTGTCCTATTCGGTGTCCTGTGTAAATCTAAGTGTGCGTTCTCTAATTCTCTCCTTCTCTCTTTCTTTCTCTCTCTCGGAGGACCTGAGCCCTAGGACCATGCCCCAGGACTACCTGACATGATGACTCCTTGCTGTCCCCAGTCCACCTGGCCATGCTGCTGCTCCAGTTTCAACTGGCCTGGGCCCTAGGACCATGTCCCAGGACTACCTGACATGAGGACTCCTTGCTGTCCCCAGTCCACCTGGCCATGCTCCTGCTCCAGTTTCAACTGTTCTGCCTTACTATTATTCAACCATGCTGGTCATTTATGAACATTTGAACATCTTGGCCACGTTCTGTTATAATCTCCACCCGGCACAGCCAGAAGAGGACTGGCCACCCCACATATGCTCTCTCTAATTCTCTCTTTCTTTCTCTCTCTCGGAGGACCTGAGCCCTAGGACCGTACCCCAGGACTACCTGACATGATGGCTCCTTGCTGTCCCCAGTCCACCTGACTGTGCTGCTGCTCCAGTTTCAACTGTTCTGCCTTATTATTATTTGACCATGCTGGTCATTTATGAACATTTGAACATCTTGGTCATGTTCTGTTATAATCTCTACCCGGCACAGCCAGAAGAGGACTGGCCACCCCACATAGCCCGGTTCCTCTCTAGGTTTCTTCCTAGGTTTTGGCCTTTCTAGGGAGTTTTTCCTAGCCACCGTGCTTTTACACCTGCATTGTTTGCTGTTTGGGGTTTTAGGCTGGGCTTCTGTACAGCACTTTGAGATATCAGCTGATGTACGAAGGGCTATATAAATAAATTTGATTTGATTTGATTTGATGTGACCTCCATAGATTAGGACCTAATGAATGTATTCCCAGTCATGTGACCTCCATAGATTAGGACCTAATGAATGTATTCCCAGTCATGTGACCTCCATAGATTAGGACCTAATGAATGTATTCCCAGTCATGTGACCTCCATAGATTAGGACCTAATGAATGTATTCCCAGTCATGTGACCTCCATAGATTAGGACCTAATGAATGTATTCCCAGTCATGTGACCTCCATAGATTAGGACCTAATGAATGTATTCCCAGTCATGTGACCTCCATAGATTAGGACCTAATGAATGTATTCCCAGTCATGTGACCTCCATAGATTAGGACCTAATGAATGTATTCCCAGTCATGTGACATCCATAGATTAGGACCTAATGAATGTATTCCCAGTCATGTGATTAGGACCTAATGAATGTATTCCCAGTCATGTGACATCCATAGATTAGGACCTAATGAATGTATTCCCAGTCATGTGACCTCCATAGATTAGGACCTAATGAATGTATTCCCAGTCATGTGACCTCCATAGATTAGGACCTAATGAATGTATTCCCAGTCATGTGACCTCCATAGATTAGGACCTAATGAATGTATTCCCAGTCATGTGACATCCATAGATTAGGACCTAATGAATGTATTCCCAGTCATGTGACCTCCATAGATTAGGACCTAATGAATGTATTCCCAGTCATGTGATTAGGACCTAATGAATGTATTCCCAGTCATGTGACCTCCATAGATTAGGACCTAATGAATGTATTCCCAGTCATGTGACATCCATAGATTAGGACCTAATGAATGTATTCCCAGTCATGTGACCTCCATAGATTAGGACCTAATGAATGTATTCCCAGTCATGTGACCTCCATAGATTAGGACCTAATGAATGTATTCCCAGTCATGTGACTGATTTCCTTCTATGAACTGTGAGTCAGTAAAACCTGAAAAGCCCTACCTTGATGTTGGCGTCCTCCATGTTGATGACCCGGTCCAGGTCGGGCTGGGCGCCGGTGGCGTTGCCAATCAGGAGGTAGAAGGTTGCCCGTAGCAACAGGGCCTCAGCAGTGTACCGGCCACCAGACTCCACCTCCTTAGTGCACTCACTGATGATCTTATCATAGTTCTCCTCCTCCATGTACTGTTTGGCCTTCAGATAACCAGAACTATGGACAGGACAGAGGTCAGAGGTTAAGGACAGGGTTAATGTACTGCTTGTCCTTCAGGTAACCAGAACTATGGACAGGACAGAGGTCAGAGGTTAAGGACAGGGTTAATGTACTGGTTGGACTTCAGGTAACCAGATCTATGGACAGGAAAGAGGTTAGAGGTTAAGGACAGGGTTGACATATTAGGATCTTTCAAAATGTATCTTTCCTCAATTCCTATCAATCCTCGGTCCTCACCTTCTCAAAACCCATTGGACAAGAAGGCCTGAGGGGAGGGACTAGTAGTTAGGCAGGCCTTTTCATCCAGAGCCAACATACGGAAAGTGACATCACACAGTGACTTCTGACCTTTCTGTGACCTCTGCGACCTCGCCCTCGTTGTCCTTGTCCTCGTCCTTCTTCTCGCCCTTCTGGAGCGGCTGGGAGATAATGTCATCGGTGAAGGAGCTGAAGTAGGACTTGATGAACTGAGGAGAAGGCATCAGGGGGTCACGGTTCTGGAGAGAGAGATGGAAATAGAGGGAGATATATATCGAGGCCATTGTTTATATGACCCCCTTACGAACAGGCCCACCTTTTTGCCATCCGGTGCGCATGCCGGGGATGAGTGGTAGTAGTGGAGTGTGGATGTGGTTGGCTGTCTTATTTTAATAAATCCATTGAGAAAATACACCATCAAAAATGAATCCATTATTAATTCATTTAGGCAAGAATTATATATTTTTTAGATGTATATTCAAAAGACCAGAACAGAATATTTTTTGTTGAATTGGGCCGATGTTACGGTCTGTGCAGCCACCGCTACGCCATCCAAATGAAATCAATAGTTAGTTACCTTGTTCATGAAACGGACACGACACACCAACCCGATCATAGTCAACGTGCATATATTGAATAGTAAGAATATAATGGAAATAACAGAATAAAATACATCAAATATTCTTTCCACACAACTTGTGTCATGAGAACGTATGGAGCCGCTGTCATATAAAAAAGTGATATTTAGAAACAGAGCCCAAGCCCATGCTTCGTTATCCGCGTTTCATCTCTTTCCTACCCCCACTCTGCTTCGTTATCCGTGTTCCACCTCTTTCCTACCCCCACTCTGCGGTGTTATCCACGTTCCACCTCTTTCCTACCCCCACTCTGCGTTATCATTTAGCAGACGCTGTTATCCACGTTCCACCTCTTTTTCCTATCCCCACTCTACCCCCACTCTAATATTATCCACAGTCATGTGTGCATACATTCTACGTATGGGTGTTCCACCTCTTTCCTACCCCCACTCTGCGGTGTTATCCACGTTCCACCTCTTTCCTACCCCCACTCTGCGGTGTTATCCACGTTCCACCTCTTTCCTACCCCCACTCTGCGGTGTTATCCACGTTCCACCTCTTTCCTACCCCCACTCTGCGGTGTTATCCACGTTCCACCTCTTTCCTACCCCCACTCTGCGGTGTTATCCACGTTCCACCTCTTTCCTACCCCCACTCTGCGGTGTTATCCACGTTCCACCTCTTTCCTACCCCCACTCTGCGGTGTTATCCACGTTCCACCTCTTTCCTACCCCCACTCTGCGGTGTTATCCACGTTCCACCTCTTTCCTACCCCCACTCTGCGGTGTTATCCACGTTCCACCTCTTTCCTACCCCCACTCTGCGGTGTTATCCACGTTCCACCTCTTTCCTACCCCCACTCTGCGGTGTTATCCACGTTCCACCTCTTTCCTACCCCCACTCTGCGGTGTTATCCACGTTCCACCTCTTTCCTACCCCCACTCTGCGGTGTTAGGGAACAGGCGTAAACACTAAGCCTGCCAGTGGTAATGCACCATACCAAACACTAAGCCTGACAGTGGTAATGCACCATACCAAACACTAAGCCTGCCAGTGATAATGCACCATACCAAACACTAAGCCTGCCAGTGATAATGCACCATACCAAACACTAAGCCTGCCAGTGATAATGCACCATACCAAACACTAAGCCTGCCAGTGATAATGCACCATACCAAACACTAAGCCTGCCAGTGATAATGCACCATACCAAACACTAAGCCTGCCAGTGATAATGCACCATACCAAACACTAAGCCTGCCAGTGATAATGCACCATACCAAACACTAAGCCTGCCAGTGATAATGCACCATACCAAACACTAAGCCTGCCAGTGATAATGCACCATACCAAACACTAAGCCTGCCAGTGATAATGCACCATACCAAACACTAAGCCTGACAGTGGTAATGCACCATACCAAACACTAAGCCTGCCAGTGATAATGCACCATACCAAACACTAAGCCTGCCAGTGATAATGCACCATACCAAACACTAAGCCTGGCAGTGATAATGCACCATACCAAACACTAAGCCTGGCAGTGATAATGCACCATATCAAACACTAAGCCTGACAGTGATAATGCACCATACCAAACACTAAGCCTGACAGTGATAATGCACCATACCAAACACTAAGCCTGGCAGTGATAATGCACCATACCAAACACTAAGCCTGGCAGTGATAATGCACCATACCAAACACTAAGCCTGGCAGTGATAATGCACCATACCAAACACTAAGCCTGACAGTGATAATGCACCATACCAAACACTAAGCCTGGCAGTGATAATGCACCATACCAAACACTAAGCCTGGCAGTGATAATGCACCATATCAAACACTAAGCCTGACAGTGATAATGCACCATACCAAACACTAAGCCTGACAGTGATAATGCACCATACCAAACACTAAGCCTGGCAGTGATAATGCACCATACCAAACACTAAGCCTGGCAGTGATAATGCACCATACCAAACACTAAGCCTGGCAGTGATAATGCACCATACCAAACACTAAGCCTGACAGTGATAATGCACCATACCAAACACTAAGCCTGACAGTGGTAATGCACCAAAATTCAATTAAACCCTGCAAAAAAAAAGAGACGTCCCTTTTCCAGGACCCTTTCAGGACCCTTAATTTGTAAAAATCCAAATAACTTCACAGATCTTCATTGTAAAGGGTTCATTGTAAAGGGTTTGTTCAATGACCCATAACAAATAATGAACATGCACCTGTGGAACGGTCGCTAAGGCACTAACAGCTTACAGACGGTAGGAAATTAAGGTCACAGTTATGAAAACTTAGTACACTAAAGAGGCCTTTCTATTGACTCTGAAAAACACCAAAAGAAAGATGCCCAGGGTCCCTGCTCATCTGCGCGAATGTGCCTTAGGCATGCTGCAAGGAGGCATGAGGACTGCAGATGTGGCCAATGTCCGTACTGTGAGACGCCTAAGACAGCGCTACAGGGAGACAGGACGGACAGCTGATCGTCCTCACAGTGGCAGACCATGTGTTACAACACCTACACAGGATTGGTACATCCGAACATCACACCTGCGGGACAGGTACAGGATGGCAACAACAACTGCCCGAGTTACACCAGGAATGCACAATCCCTCCATCATTGCTCAGACTGTCCTCAATAGGCTGAGAGAGGCTGGACTGAGGGCTTGTAGGCCTGTTGTAATGCAGGTTCTCACCAGACATCACCGGCAACAACGTCGCCTATGGGCACAAACCCACCGTCGCTGGACAAGACAGGACTGGCAAAAAGTGCTCTTCTCTGACGAGTTGCGGTTGTCTCACCAGGGGTGATGGTTGGATTCACGTTTATAATCGAGGGAATGAGCGTTACACCGAGGCCTATACTCTGGAGTGGGATCAATTTGGAGGTGGAGGGTCCGTCGTGGTCTGGGGCGGTGTGTCAGAGCATCATCAGACTGAGCTTGTTGTCATTACAGGAAATCTCAACACTGTGCGTTACAGGGAAGACATCCTCCTCCCTCATGTGGTACCCTTCCTGCAGGCTCATCCTGACATGACCCTCCAGCATGACAATGCCACCAGCCATACTGCTCGTTCTGAGCGTGATTTCCTACAAGACAGGAATGTCAGTGTTCTGCCATGGCTAGCGTTGAGCCCGGATCTCAATCCCATTTAGCATGTCTAGGACCTGTTGGATCGGAGGTTGAGGGCTAGGGTCGTTCCCCGCAGAAATGTCCAGGAACTTGCAGGTACCTTGGTGGAAGAGTGGGGTAACATCTCACAGAAAGAACTGGCAAATATGGTGCAGGAGGAGATGCATTGCAGTACTTAATGCAGCTGGTGGCCACACCAGATACTGACTGTTACTTTTGATTTTGACACCCCCCCCCCCCTTTGTTCAGGGACACATTATTCAATTTCTGTTAGTCACATGTCTGTGGAACTTGTTCAGTTTATGTCTCAGTTGTTGAATGTTGTTATGTTCATACAAATATTTACACATGTTAAGTTTGCTGAAAATAAACACAGTTGACAGTGAGAGGACGTTTCTTTTTTTTTGCTGAGTTTAGTTGTAATCAAACAGCATCCACGTTCAGTAAGGAGCAGCAGGAGAGCTGGAACATCCTCTCACCTTGTATTTGTCTTTGGCCTTCTCCTTCCCCAGCAGTTTGAGGACTTTGTCTGCTAGCAGCATACTCTGCTGGTTCTGGAAGGCCTCCAGGATACACACCGCCGTCACATCTACAGGAACAGGAGGGGGGATATGGGGGTTCCCTTGTTATCTACAGGAACAGGAGCGGGGGAATATATGGGGGTTCCCTTGTTATCTACAGGAACAGGAGGGGGATATGGGGGTTCCCTTGTTATCTACAGGAACAGGAGGGGGGGGATATGGGGGTTCCCTTGTTATCTACAGGAACAGGAGGGGGATATGGGGGTTCCCTTGTTATCTTGTTATCTACAGGAACAGGAGGGGGGGTGGGAATATATGGGGGTTCCCTTGTTATCTACAGGAACAGGAGGGGGGATATGGGGGTTCCCTTGTTATCTACAGGAACAGGGGGGGGGGGATATATGGGGGTTCCCTTGTTATCTACAGGAACAGGAGGGGGAATATGGGGGTTCCCTTGTTATCTACAGGAACAGGAGGGGGGATATGGGGGTTCCCTTGTTATCTACAGGAACAGGAGGGGGGATATGGGGGTTCCCTTGTTATCTACAGGAACAGGAGGGGGGGGATATGGGGGTTCCCTTGTTATCTACAGGAACAGGAGGGGGGATATGGGGGTTCCCTTGTTATCTACAGGAACAGGAGGGGGGATATGGGGGTTCCCTTGTTATCTACAGGAACAGGAGGGGGGATATGGAGGTTCCCTTGTTATCTACAGGAACAGGAGGGGGGGAATATGGGGGTTCCCTTGTTATCTACAGGAACAGGAGGGGGGGGATATGGGGGTTCCCTTGTTATCTACAGGAACAGGATGGGGGGGCGGGATATGGGGGTTCCCTTGTCATCTACAGGAACAGGAGGGGGGATATATGGGGGTTCTCTTGTCATCTACAGGAACAGGAGGGGGGATATATGGGGTTACCTTGTCATCTACAGGAACAGGGGGGGGATATGGGGGTTCCCTTGTCATCTACAGGAACAGGGGGATATGGGGGTTCCCTTGTCATCTACAGGAACAGGAGGGGGGGGATATGGGGGTTCCCTTGTCATCTACAGGAACAGGACAGGAACAGGGGGGGATATGGGGGTTCCCTTGTCATCTACAGGAACAGGATGGGGGTTCCCTTGCCATCTACAGGGGGGGATATGGGGGTTCCCTTGTCATCTACAGGAACAGGAGGGCGGGGGATATGGGGGTTCCCTTGTCATCTACAGGAACAGGATATGGGGGTTCCCTTGTCATCTACAGGGGGGGATATGGGGGTTCCCTTGTCATCTACAGGAACAGGAGGGGGGATATGGGGTTCCCTTGTCATCTACAGGAACAGGAGGGGGGATATGGCGGTTCCCTTGTCATCTACAGGAACAGGAGTGGGGGGGGGATATATGGGGGTTCCCTTGTCATCTACAGGAACAGGAGGGGGATATGGGGGTTCCCTTGTCATCTACAGGAACTGGGGGGGGAGAAATATAGGATATACCTATCCTCCAGGCCTTCCTCCTTGTTGTCCAGTGTGTGTGTGTGTGTGTCTACCATGTAGTTCTTGTTGTCTAGTGTGTGTGTGTGTGTGTGTGTGTGTGTGTGTGTGTGTGTGTGTGTGTGTGTGTGTGTGTGTGTGTGTGTGTGTGTGTGTGTGTGTGTGTGTGTGTGTGAGAGAGAGTCTACCTTCAATGTAGTTCTTGTTGTCCATTGTGTGTGTGTGTGTGTCTACCATGTAGTTCTTGTTGTCTAGTGTGTGTGTGTGTGTGTGTGTGTGTGTGTGTGTGTGTGTGTGTGTGTGTGTGTGTGTGTGTGTGTGTGTGTGTGTGTGTACCTTCCAGGCACTCCTTCTTGTTGTCCAGTCTCTCCAGGGCCTTGGCCCTCCTGAACAGGGCCTTGATGTAGCGTGGGTTCATCTCTACAGCCTGGGTACAGTCCTGCACCACCTCTGTCCACATCATCTGCAAACACAGACAGTTTATGTCAACACAGCACAACATGAATCTCAAACCCTGGGTACAGCACCACATAAAACCCAAACCCTGGGTACAGCACAACATAAAACCCGAACCCTGGGTACAGCACAACATGAATCCCAAACCCTGGGTACAGCACAACATGAATCCCAAACCCTGGGTACAGCACAACATGAATCCCAAACCCTGGATACAGCACAACATGAATCCCAAACCCTGGGTACAGCACAACATGAATCCCAAACCCTGGGTACAGCACAACATGAATCTCAAACCCTGGGTAGTCCTGCTCCACCTCTGTCCACTTCACCTAGAGGTGACAACCAATGTTGTTAATGTTAACACGAGGACACGCTAGTTGTCCAGAAGATGGGCTCATTGTAATGGCTGGTATGGAATTAATGAATCAGCATTCCATTCCAGCTAGTATTATGAGCTGTCCTCCCCTCATCAGCCTCCACTGCTATAAACCCACATGAAAACATACAGAGCAACATAATGGTTTCCATGGTCACTAACCTGCTGTTCGTAGGCAGCAGCTCTGTTCTGGTAGAAGGTGGACAGGTCTGTCTGGTTGTCTCTAGGACACAGGCCAATGGCCTCTGTGTAACACTGGATGGCCTGCTCATACTTCCCAGCCTTGAAGTACTTGTTACCCTTGTTCTTAGCACCCTGGGCCCGGTCCAGAGGACTCTACAGGATGGAAGGGAGAGAGACAGAGTTAGTAGCACCCTGGGCCCGGTCCAGAGGACTCTACAGGATGGAAGGGAGAGTTAGTAGCACCCTGGGCCCGGTCCAGAGGACTCTACAGGATGGAAGGGAGAGTTAGTAGCACCCTGGGGCCAGTCCAGAGGACTATACAGGATGGAAGGGAGGGAGACAGAGTTAGTAGCACCCTGGGCCCGGTCCAGAGGACTCTACAGGATGGAAGGGAGGGAGACAGAGTTAGTCTGCTAAATGACTTAAATGTAATGTAAATGCAGTAGCACCCTGGGCCCGGTCCAGAGGACTCTACAGGATGGAAGGGAGGGAGACAGAGTTAGTAGCACCCTGGGCCCGGTCCAGAGGACTCTGCAGGATGGAAGGGAGGGAGACAAGAGTTAGTAGCACCCTGGGCCCGGTCCAGAGGACTCTGCAGGATGGAAGGGAGAGTTAGTGGCACCCTGGGCCCGGTCCAGAGGACTCTACAGGATGGAAGGGAGGGAGACAGAGTTAGTAGCACCCTGGGCCTGGTCCAGAGGACTCTACAGGATGGAAGGGAGAGTTAGTAGCACCCTGGGCCCGGTCCAGAGGACTCTGCAGGATGGAAGGGAGGGAGACAGAATTAGTGGCACCCTGGGTCAAGGGTGAACAAGGAGTAACTAAAAATAATAAACACAGCTCCAACTAGGTTGGAGTGGGGGAAGAGAGAAATGCATTTGTGTGCCTAACAAAAACAAAGAGGGTCCTTAACCTATGTTTGAACCAACCCAGCTATAACTCTGGTGAGATAGGATAGGGAGTACCCCTCCAGGTTTCCTTTATCTTGGGGGGAATGGAACTGTCAGTTGGGTAGTGATCAACTGTGGTGAGAGTTGTAGAGAAGTAGCCGATGCCACATTTTTATGGCGATACATCAGTGCAAAAGTGGGGAGAACCGTCACAAAGCCTGTGTTTGATGGTTGGTTTTGGAGAGCGTTCGCAATTTCTGCTGTTTTTTCGCTAATGGCCTAATTAGGGTTGGCATCACTGCTGAGGTCAGAGATCAATCCTTTTATGGGTGGAGCTTCACTAATTAGCGGATGAGTGGTGACCACCTTTGATAGCTTGCACATTATTAGAAACATTTAGAGGAAATTTTTCCTATTTTCTTTCAAAGTTTGGGTTTGGAATTTATTGGAAGCTGCAAAGACACGTTTAATCTATTTATAGATGTTGACGAACTATCAGTACCGTACCAGTAATGTGGAAGTTGGACGTGAATGAATTTGCAAAAGCAAATTTAATTAATTAATCAATGCCAATTATTAATCCTACCTGGGTAGGCTATCTGGGTATTAAACTTTACTTTACCTGATAAGTTTCTTCATCTAGGTTAATATGAGAAGTTTAAAAGTGTCTCATTTGATTGGAAGAACATTCAGTTATGTTCAACAATTTAACTTATTAAAAATGGAATGAGACGATAATCCATACAATCTCCATTGATTGGATATGATAAGTGTAAACAGTAGATCAAATGTTGGGAACATTCACCACTGTGGTGCACTTCTCCCTAAGGCCGAAGCCACGTGGGATTCCCGTTGGGGCGGGGCTTCTGGCAGTACTGGATTACTGAATGGTTTTGCAAAAAAACACATTTACTGATTGATCAATTTAATGATAAATCAGACCTGTATAGGCTATTTGGGAATTAAACTTGAATTAACCTGAGGAGTTGCTTCATCTAGGTTAGTTTGGAAATGTCTTATTTAGAAAACTTATCAATTTGGATATTATTTAAAATATCTATTTCAGAATGTAAATTGCCAGGTTTACAGTTATTAGTTCAATTGGATAAGACATTGATATCCGTCTGGATATCATAAGTAATGACTTGAGTGTGACCTGAATAACTCTTCATGAATGAATATAGTAGGCACCAGTCAGCGGTCAATGATTTCACACGCTGAAATCAAAAGGAACTACCTGGGGCGGAACTTCCGTTCCGCAAGGCGGAGGAGTTTCAACGTAGCACAAGAAAACCAAATGGCATTTTCCCTGGTTAGCTTTAGCATGCAAGAAAAACCCTCCTTGTGCCTGAAAATGCAGCACATAGGATTCCCTTGTCAGCCTTAGCATGCAAGCTAAACCCTCCTTGTGCCTGAAAATGCAGCACATAGGATTCCCTTGTTAGCTTTAGCATGCAAGCTAAACCCTCCTTTGTGCCTGAAAAAGCAGCACATAGGATTCCCTTGGCAACGGAAAGGTTTTACTTATAACGTATTATGTTCAAACCCGTTTCTGCGTTTTAACCGGTTTTCCGGTTTTAACCGGAAAACGCGGCAACAACGAAATGCGCCTTGGTCTACTCACGAGAGAGACCAAGGCGCTGGTCAAGCTTACATCTCCCGATCGGCTGGCTCTTTGTCCTCGCTTGAGAAATTAATAATTACTCGTCTACCACTCCAAAAATGTGTACGATAAACGTGGTATATTATGTAATCTGCCATTCAATTTTATACAGGCTGAATCAAAATGAAAGCGTCATTCTATTTTAGATTCCTATCAGGGGGCTCCAATTATGTTGTGTCTTTGGCTATGCCGGATTAAGTGATATGACATGCTATTCTATAAAATCATTTATCCGTAATTAATATTACCTGATTGAGCTAATCATGTAAATGTAATTAACTAGAGAGTCGGGCACCATGAAATAATATTTAGAGCTGTTATCTTCCGAATAAACTCTTAAAGACCTAGTAATATTTTACATCAATAGCAGTCAATATCAATCGTCATCTTAATTCAGTCTCATCTGAAAGTTGTAAATTCTTGGTTATCTGCACGAACCCTGGCTAACAATTTGAATCAGCAATACAAAATTGGGTTTAATTATTGATTTACTAAATACCTAACTAATCACACATAATACCACATACACGTAATTAAATCATAACTTGATTACAAATTACGTCATAAAGGAAAACATCCCTTGTGGGCGGAACAGATATGACAGCTTGTTACACAAAGGAAAAGGGCTGGGTTTGAGTGAAAGAGCGGGAAGACTGAGGGACACAGGGAGAAGCTGTGTTATCGTAAATACAGTATCTGCTGCATTCTAAATTACCGCCCATTTGGAAAAGGAAAATTCAATAAATATTTACTCTGAGCTGCGCTTCGGTAGGTTGATGGTAGATGGAAGGCCGTGTTGCCAAACGGAGTCCTTTGAAGAATGTCTCTGGTTGTCAATTGGATATGATGTAGTAACGTCATTGTGTGATAGACGGGATACTCTGTCTGTTCCTTCCTAACCCTCGTTTCATCTGCTGTTGCTAACTCAATGGCTAGGAGGTATCACTTCTGTAGTGAATAAGAGTTCAAAGTTCATACCATTCGCAACCAAAGCTCACGCTGATGTTGGCTTCGTTCTGTAGTTATTATCTGAACCATTCTGACATCGGACCGTCGTCCTACATCCTCGGAACAGGAAGTTATATTGTCGTCAAGGGCTTATATAGGAAGAGAGAGAAGGGCGTGTTTGAAAAGTTTTATAGCCCATGTCCCTTCACAGGTGTGGGCCACTGATTGAGCAGAGCCCTCTCTTAAGAAAACCCAAATCTCACTTTTTAGAAGCTAAAATCACATTTCATCCCATCACAAATAATTTTACATTTAAATTGAACAACAATTCCATGTGAATCCGTTAACTGACGTGTAGACTTTCCACTGTAGAGTTTGTCATCTTATCATTGATGAGAATGTCTCAGATGACAACCGAACTGACATCATATTCATTAAGTACCACCGCATATGTTCAATTGGTCGGATTACCAGAATATAGTTCATTTCCTCCCACCTTCTGATGTTCCCAGATGTTAAACAATGGGTTTTACAAATGTAACCTCAGTTGGGTAGAGAGAGGAAAAAGGGGGAAAGAGGTATTTATGACTGTCATAAACCTACCCCCCAGGACAACATCATGACACATCCATCCAGCCAGACTGTCCCCCTACTCCATCCTAACCATCCATCCAGCCAGACTGTCCCCCTACTACATCCTAACCATCCATGCACCCTGACTGTCCCCCTACTCCATCCCTAACCATCCATCCAACCTGACTGTCCCCCTACTCCATCCAGCCAGACTGTCCCCCTACTACATCCTAACCATCCAGCCAGACTGTCCCCCTACTACATCCTAACCATCCAGCCTGACTGTCCACCTACTCCACCCCTAACCATCCAGCCAGACTGTCCCCCTACTACATCCATCCAGCCACAATGTCCCCCTACTCCATCCTAACCATCCATCCATCCTGACTGTCCCCCTACTCCATCCTAACCATCCAGCCTGACTGTCCCCCTACTCCATCCCTAACCATCAATCCTGACTGTCCCCCTACTCCATCCCTAACCATCCACCCTGACTGTCCCCCTACTCCATCCTAACCATCCATCCATCCTGACTGTCCCCCTACTCCATCCTAACCATCCATCCAGCCAGACTGTCCCCCTAATCCATCCTAACCATCCACCCTGACTGTCCCCCTACTCCATCCTAACCATCCTTCCAGAATATCCCCCTACTCCATCCTAACCATCCATCCTGACTGTCCCCCTACTCCATCCTAACCATCCACCCTGACTGTCCCCCTACTCCATCCTAACCATCCTTCCAGAATATCCCCCTACTCCATCCTAACCATCCATCCTGACTGTCCCCCTACTCCATCCCTAACCATCCATCCAGCCTGACTGTCCCCCTACTCCATCCATCCATCCTGACTGTCCCCCTACTCCATCCCTAACCATCCAGCCAGACTGTCCCCCTACTACATCCATCCAGCCACAATGTCCCCCTACTCCATCCTAACCATCCACCCATCCTGACTGTCCCCCTACTCCATCCTAACCATCCAGCCTGACTGTCCCCCTACTACATCCTAACCATCCATCCATCCTGACTGTCCCCCTACTACATCCTAACCATCCAGCCTGACTGTCCCCCTACTCCATCCCTAACCATCAAGCCTGACTGTCCCCCTACTCCATCCCTAACCATCCATCCTGACTGTCCCCCTACTCCATCCCTAACCATCCATCCATCCTGACTGTCCCCCTACTCCATCCCTAACCATCCATCCATCCTGACTGTCCCCCTACTCCATCCCTAACCATCCATGCACCCTGACTGTCCCCCTACTCCATCCCTAACCATCCATCCAGCCAGACTGTCCCCCTACTACATCCTAACCATCCAGCCAGACTGTCCCCCTACTACATCCTAACCATCCAGCCAGACTGTCCACCTACTTCATCCCTAACCATCCAGCCTGACTGTCCCCCTACTCCACCCCTAACCATCCAGCCAGACTGTCCCCCTACTACATCCATCCAGCCACAATGTCCCCCTACTCCATCCTAACCATCCATCCATCCTGACTGTCCCCCTACTCCATCCTAACCATCCAGCCTGACTGTCCCCCTACTCCATCCCTAACCATCCACCCTGACTGTCCCCCTACTCCATCCCTAACCATCCATCCAGCCAGACTGTCCCCCTACTCCATCCCTAACCATCCAGCCTGACTGTCCCCCTACTCCATCCTAACCATCCATCCAGCCAGACTGTCCCCCTACTCCATCCCTAACAATCCATCCAGCCTGACTGTCCCCCTACTACATCCTAACCATCCAGCCTGACTGTCCCCCTACTCCATCCTAACCATCCATCCAGCCAGACTGTCCCCCTACTCCATCCTAACCATCCACCCTGACTGTCCCCCTACTCCATCCTAACCATCCATCCTGACTGTCCCCCTACTCCATCCTTAACCATCCACCCTGACTGTCCCCCTACTCCATCCTAACCATCCATCCATCCTGACTGTCCCCCTACTCCATCCTAACCATCCATCCAGCCAGACTGTCCCCCTACTCCATCCTAACCATCCACCCTGACTGTCCCCCTACTCCATCCTAACCATCCATCCAGAATATCCCCCTACTCCATCCTAACCATCCATCCTGACTGTCCCCCTACTCCATCCCTAACCATCCATCCAGCCTGACTGGCCCCCCCTACTCCATCCATCCATCCTGACTGTCCCCCTACTCCATAACCATCCAGCCTGACTGTCCCCTACTCCATCCATCCATCCTGACTGTCCCCCTACTCCATCCCTAACCATCCATCCTGACTGTCCCCCTACTCCATCCCTAACCATCCACCCTGACTGTCCCCCTACTCCATCCCTAACCATCCATCCATCCTGACTGTCCCCCTACTCCATCCTAACCATCCATCCAGCCTGACTGTCCCCCTACTCCATCCCTAACATCCATCCTGACTGTCCCCCTACTCCATCCTAACCATCCATCCAGCCTGACTGTCCCCCTACTCCATCCCTAACCATCCATCCAGCCTGACTGTCCCCCTACTCCATCCTAACCATCCATCCAGCCTGACTGTTCCCCTACTCCATCCCTAACCATCCATCCAGCCAGACTGTCCCCTACTCCATCCTAACCATCCACCCAGACTGTCCCTCTACTCCATCCCTAACCATCCATCCATCCTGACTGTCCCCCTACTCCATCCCTAACCATCCACCCTGACTGTCCCCCTACTCCATCCCTAACCATCCATCCAGCCAGACTGTCCCCCTACTCCATCCCTAACCATCCAGCCTGACTGTCCCCTACTCCATCCTAACCATCCATCCAGCCAGACTGTCCCCCTACTCCATCCCTAACAATCCATCCAGCCTGACTGTCCCCCTACTACATCCTAACCATCCAGCCTGACTGTCCCCCTACTCCATCCCTAGCCATCCATCTTGACTGTTCCCCTACTCCATCCCTAACCATCCATCCAGCCTGACTGTCCCCCTACTCCATCCCTAACCATCCATCCATCCTGACTGTCCTCCTACTCCATCCCTAACCATCCACCCAGCCACTGTCCCCCTACTCCATCCCTAAACATCCATCCTGACTGTCCCCTACTAAATCCCTAACCATCCATCCATCCTGACTGTCCCCCTACTCCATCCCTAACCATCCATCCAGCCTGACTGTCCCCCTACTACATCCCTAACCATCCATCCTGACTGTCCCCCTACTCCATCCCTAACCATCCATCCTGACTGTCCCCCTACTCCATCCCTAACCATCCACCCATCCTGACTGTCCCCCTACTCCATCCCTAACCATCCATCCATCCTGACTGTCTCCCTACTCCATCCCTAACCATCCACCCTGACTGTCCCCCTACTCCATCCCTAACCATCCATCCTGGCTGTCTGCCTACTCCATCCCTAACCATCCACCCATCCTGACTGTCCCCCTACTCCATCCCTAACCATCCACCCATCCTGACTGTCCCCCTACTCCATCCAGACTGTCCCCCTACTCCATCCCTAACCATCCATCCAGACTGTCCCCCTACTCCATCCCTAACCATCCATCCTGACTGTCCCCCTACTCCATCCTAACCATCCATCTAAACTGTCCCCCTACTCCATCCCTAACCATCCATCCAGCCTGACTGTCCCCCTACTACATCCCTAACCATCCATCCTGACTGTCCCCCTACTCCATCCTAACCATCCATCCATCCTGACTGTCCCCCTACTCCATCCCTAACCATCCATCCATCCAGACTGTCCCCCTACTCCATCCAACCATCCATCTAAACTGTCCCCCTACTCCATCCCTAACCATCCATCCATCCAGACTGTCCCCCTACTCCATCCTAACCATCCAGCCTGACTGTCCCCCTACTCCATCCTAACCATCCATCTAAACTGTCCCCCTACTCCATCCTAACCATCCATCTAAACTGTCCCCCTACTCCATCCCTAACCATCCAGCCAGACTGTCCCCCTACTCCATCCATCCATCCTGACTGTCCCCCTACTCCATTCATCCATCCTGACTGTCCCCCTACTCCATCCATCCGGCCTGACTGTCCCCCTACTCCATTCATCCATCCTGACTGTCCCTCTACTCCATCCATCCAGCCTGACTGTCCCCCTACTCCATCCTAACCATCCATCCAGCCTGACTGTCCCCCTACTCCATCCATCCAGCCTGACTGTCCCCCTACTCCATCCTAACCATCCATCCATCCTGACTGTCCCCCTACGCCAGGGACTGAGAAGGGATCCCACTCAGATAGTGTAATCGACCATGTCCAAGAAAGGGAGGGGCTAGACAGACAGGCTGAGTGGTTCTTGTTGGCTTGAAAATAAGCCTAAAGACACTAGGGCAAACGGAGGCCCCTGCAAACGTGCAGCCCTGACATTGAGTAAGTTTACATGCACACTAATAATTGAATATTAAACATTATGGCAGTAGTAATTTAAACACCTTCTCTTAAAATCAGCATAAGTTAATAATACAAGTAAACATACGCTGATTAAAACACCTGGTTTTCTGAGCAATGTTTTGAATGATTCGGACAAGTAAACACCTTAATGGGCGTTCCAGTGGTGCGTTTGATCCGCGCACGTGCCAGCACCAGCCGAGCGGGCCTAAGCGGGCCTCCCCTTTAAAGCGGGCCTCCCCCTTTGGGGCGGCGGGCCTCCCCTTTGGGGGGCGGGCCTCCCCTTTGCGCGGGCCTCCCCCTTTGGGGCGAGCGGGCCTCCCCCTTTGGGGCGAGCGGGCCTCCCCCTTTGGGGCGAGCGGGCCTCCCCCTTTGGGGCGAGCGGGCCTCCCCCTTTGGGGCGAGTGAGGGGAGTATGCATTTTAGTAAACATACACATTTTATCAAATCAAATACGCTTCCCAAAAAGAACATGGTCGCTGTATAAGAACGTTTATATTGATTGAAGTCCCAACAGGTAGCCTGATTTCAGTCCATGTAAACAGAATTATTAGGGAAATCGTTCTCGCAAATGTTTTATTCAAACTATTATATTAATCTGACAGTCCACAATAATGGTATGATCGTGTGCCTTACTCATTGGCAGCTCACCTGCATAGCTAGACGTTCGGCTCATCACAGACAGATCACTTCTGTGGGTGAATTCATTCAAATGAGGAGAGACTTTGAACTGTGGACTCATGTTGGGTGTAGCTAGCAGGTTACAACTGAACTCAGAATGGAGTGAGGCAGTGCAGTGGAAGGTTTCTATACAACACAGACTGTGGACTTGTCACATTGATTGGGTTGTGTGAATGTGTACAAGCAAGTAACACAACAAGATGTCAGAACTATGTAGCTACCTTTAAAATGCAGATTCAGGATCAGACTTGTTTGACTAGCAAGCCCTTCCCTGTCTGAACCAATTAAGATCTGTCCCCCCTTACCAACTACGGGAACAAGGGCAATCACAGAGACCAAACAATGAGCAGGAGTTCTGACCATCCGTAGTGTTTGGTGACTTGTTAGCGAACGAGTAAATGAAAGGAAAAGCAAGGTGATTCAATGACGTCAGAAAATATTCACACCCCTTTTTCCACATAACGTTACACAGCCTGAATTTAGGGATACAATTGAGATTGTTTTGGTCACTGGCCAAAACACACACAATACCCCATAATGTCAAAGTGGAATTATGTTTATTGAAATGGTTACAAATTAATTAATAAATGAAAAATGTGTATGTCTTGAGTCAATAAGTATTCAACCGCTAAATAAGTTGTTTAACATGATTTTGAATGACGACATCTGTAAGGTCCCTCAGTCCAGCACTGAACTTCAAAACAGATTCAACCAAAGACCAGGGATGTTTTCCAAAGCCTGATGGGTAAAATGTTTAAAAAAAGCACACCTTGAATATCCCTTTGATCATGGTGAAGTTATTACACTTTGGATGGTTTATCAATACACCCAATCACTACAAAGATACAGGCGTCCTTCCTAACTCAGTTGCCGGAGAAGAAGGAAACTGCTCAGGGATTTCACCATGAGGCCAATGGTGAATTTAAAACAGTTACAGAGTTTAATGGATGTGATAGGAGAGAACTGAGGATGGATCAACAACATTGTATTTACTCCACAATACTAAACTAATTGACAGAGTGAAAAGAAGTATTCTGTACAGAATACTAATACTCCAAAATCTTGTTTGCAACAAGGCACTAAAGTAATACTGTAAAAGACTTGGCAAAGTAATACACTTTTTGAAGTTGTAAATGAGAACTTGTTCTCAACTGGCCTACCTGGTTAAATAAAAAAATACCATTTAAAAAAAGTCTGGTTAGCTTCAGCTAAGATCACGCAAAGGTTGCGGGTTTGATACCCGTACTGGACAAGTTCTATTTTGGGGCGGCAGGTAGCCTAGTGGTTAGAGAGTTGGACCGGGAGGCAGGTAGCCTAGTGGTTAGAGAGTTGGACCGGGAGGCAGGTAGCCTAGTGGTCAGAGAGTTGGACCGGGAGGCAGGTAGCCTAGTGGTCAGAGAGTTGGACTGGGAGGCAGGTAGCCTAGTGGTTAGAGTGTTGGACCGGGAGGCAGGTAGTCTAGTGGTTAGAGTGTCATTCGGGAGACAGGTAGCCTAGTGGTTAGAGAGTTGGACCGGGAGGCAGGTAGCCTAGTGGTTACAGAGTTGGACCAGGAGGCAGGTAGCCTAGTGGTTAGAGAGTTGGACCGGGAGGCAGGTAGCCTAGTGGTTAGAGAGTTGGACCGGGATGCAGGTAGCCTAGTGGTTAGAGAGTTGGTATCAGGTAGCCTAGTGGTTAGAGAGTTTCGGGTATCAGGTAGCCTAGTGGTTAGAGAGTTGGACCGGGAGGCAGGTAGCCTAGTGGTTAGAGAGTAGGACCGGGAGGCAGGTAGCCTAGTGGTCAGAGAGTTGGACCGGGAGGCAGGTAGCCTAGTGGTTAGAGAGTTGGACCGGGAGGCAGGTAGCCTAGTGGTCAGAGAGTTGGACCGGGAGGCAGGTAGCCTAGTGGTCAGAGAGTTGGACCGGGAGGCAGGTAGCCTAGTGGTTAGAGAGTTGGACCGGGAGGCAGGTAGCCTAGTGGTTAGAGAGTAGGACCAGGAGGCAGGTAGCCTAGTGGTTAGAGAGTTGGACCGGGAGGCAGGTAGCCTAGGACCGGGAGGCAGGTAGCCTAGTGGTTAGAGTTGGACCGGGAGGCAGGTAGCCTAGTGGTTAGAGAGTTGGACCGGGAGGCAGGTAGCCTAGTGGTTAGAGAGTTGGACCGGGAGGCAGGTAGCCTAGTGGTTAGAGTGTAGAGGCGGCAGGTAGCCTAGTGGTTAGAGAGTTGGACCGGGAGGCAGGTAGCCTAGTGGTTAGAGAGTTGGACCGGGAGGCAGGTAGCCTAGTGGTTAGAGAGTTGGACCGGAAGGCAGGTAGCCTAGTGGTTAGAGAGTTGGACCGGAAGGCAGGTAGCCTAGTGGTTAGAGTGTCAAAGTGGTTAGTGGTTAGAGAGTTGGACCGGGACGCAGGTAGCCAAGTGGTTAGATAGTTAGCCTAGTGGTTAAGAGTTGGACTGGGAGGCAGGTAGCCTAGTGGTTAGAGTGTTGGACCGGGAGGCAGGTAGCCTAGTGGTTAGAGAGTAGGACCGGGAGGCAGGTAGCCTAGTGGTTAGAGAGTTGGACCGGGAGGCAGGTAGCCTAGTGGTTAGAGAGTTGGACCGGGAGGCAGGTAGCCTAGTGGTTAGAGTGTAGAGGCGGCAGGTAGCCTAGTGGTTAGAGAGTTGGACCGGGAGGCAGGTAGCCTAGTGGTTAGAGTGTAGAGGCGGCAGGTAGCCTAGTGGTTAGAGAGTAGAGGCGGCAGGTAGCCTAGTGGTTAGAGAGTTGGACCGGGAGGCAGGTAGCCTAGTGGTTAGAGTGTAGAGGCGGCAGGTAGCCTAGTGGTTAGAGAGTTGGACCGGGAGGCAGGTAGCCTAGTGGTTAGAGTTGGACCGGGAGGCAGGTAGCCTAGTGGTTAGAGTGTAGAGGCGGCAGGTAAGGCGGCAGGTAGCCTAGTGGTTAGAGTTGGAGCCTAGTGGTTAGAGTGTAGAGGCGGAGTAGCCTAGTGGTTAGAGAGTTGGACCGGGAGGCAGGTAGCCTAGTGGTTAGAGAGTAGGACCGGGAGGCAGGTAGCCTAGTGGTTAGAGTGTAGAGGCGGCAGGTAGCCTAGTGGTTAGAGAGTTGGACCGGGAGGCAGGTAGCCTAGTGGTTAGAGAGTAGGACCGGGAGGCAGGTAGCCTAGTGGTTAGAGTGTAGAGGTGGCAGTAGCCTAGTGGTTAGAACAAGGCAGGTAGCCTAGTGGTTAGAGAGTTGGACCGGGAGGCAGGAGCCTAGTGGTTAGAAAGGCGGCACAGCCTAGTGGTTAGAGAGTTGGACCGGAGAGGCAGGTAGCCTAGTGGTTCAGTTGGACCGGGAGGCAGGTAGCCTAGTGGTTAGAAGTTGGACCGGGAGGCAGGTAGCCTAGTGGTTAGAGAGTTGGACCGGGAGGCAGGTAGCCTAGTGGTTAGAGAGTAGGACCGGGAGGCAGGTAGCCTAGTGGTTAGAGAGTAGGACCGGGAGGCAGGTAGCCTAGTGGTTAGAGAGTTGGACCGGGAGGCAGGTAGCCTAGTGGTTAGAGAGTTGGACCGGGAGGCAGGTAGCCTAGTGGTTAGAGTGTAGAGGCGGCAGGTAGCCTAGTGGTTAGAGAGTTGGACCGGGAGGCAGCTAGCCTAGTGGTTAGAGAGTTGGACCGGGAGGCAGGTAGCCTAGTGGTTAGAGAGTTGGACCGGAAGGCAGGTAGCCTAGTGGTCAGAGAGTTGGACCGGGAGGCAGGTAGCCTAGTGGTTAGAGAGTTGGACCGGAAGGCAGGTAGCCTAGTGGTTAGAGTGTAGAGGCAGCAGGTAGCCTAGTGGTTAGAGAGTTGGACCGGGAGGCAGGTAGCCTAGTGGTTAGAGAGCAGGACCGGGAGGCAGGTAGCCTAGTGGTTAGAGTTAGAGGCGACAGGTAGCCTAGTGGTTAGAGAGTTGGACCGGGAGGCAGGTAGCCTAGTGGTTAGAGAGTTGGACCGGGAGGCAGGTAGCCTAGTGGTTAGAGAGTTGGACCGGGAGGCAGGTAGCCTAGTGGTTAGGCAGGTAGCCTAGTGGTTAGAGAGTTGGACCGGGAGGCAGGTAGCCTAGTGGTTAGAGAGTTGGACCGGGAGGCAGGTAGCCTAGTGGTTAGAGAGTAGGACCGGGAGGCAGGTAGCCTAGTGGTTAGAGAGTTGGACCGGGAGGCAGGTAGCCTAGTGGTTAGAGAGTTGGACCGGGAGGCAGGTAGCCTAGTGGTTAGAGTGTAGAGGCGGCAGGTAGCCTAGTGGTTAGAGAGTTGGACCGGGAGGCAGGTAGCCTAGTGGTTAGAGAGTTGGACCGGGAGGCAGGTAGCCTAGTGGTTAGAGAGTTGGACCGGGAGGCAGGTAGCCTAGTGGTTAGAGGTAGAGGCGGCAGGTAGCCTAGTGGTTAGAGAGTTGGACCGGGAGGCAGGTAGCCATGTAGGCGGCAGGTAGCCTAGTGGTTAGAGAGTTGGACCGGGAGGCAGGTAGCCTAGTGGTTAGAGAGTAGGACCGGGAGGCAGGTAGCCTAGTGGTTAGAGTGTTGGACCGGGCGGCAGGTAGCCTAGTGGTTAGAGAGTTGGACCGGGAGGCAGGTAGCCTAGTGGTTAGAGAGTAGGACCGGGAGGCAGGTAGCCTAGTGGTTAGAGTGTAGAGGCGGCAGGTAGCCTAGTGGTTAGAGAGTTGGACCGGGAGGCAGGTAGCCTAGTGGTTAGAGTGTAGAGGCGGCAGGTAGCCTAGTGGTTAGAGAGTTGGACCGGGAGGCAGGTAGCCTAGTGGTTAGAGAGTTGGACCGGGAGGCAGGTAGCCTAGTGGTTAGAGTTGGACCGGAAGGCAGGTAGCCTAGTGGTCAGAGAGTTGGACCGGGAGGCAGGTAGCCTAGTGGTTAGAGAGTTGGACCGGAAGGCAGGTAGCCTAGTGGTTAGAGTGTAGAGGCAGCAGGTAGCCTAGTGGTTAGAGAGTTGGACCGGGAGGCAGGTAGCCTAGTGGTTAGAGAGTTGGACCGGGAGGCAGGTAGCCTAGTGGTTAGAGAGTTGGACCGGGAGGCAGGTAGCCTAGTGGTTAGAGTGTAGAGGCGGCAGGTAGCCTAGTGGTTAGAGAGTTGGACCGGGAGGCAGGTAGCCTAGTGGTTAGAGAGTTGGACCGGGAGGCAGGTAGCCTAGTGGTAGAGAGTAGGACCGGGAGGCAGGTAGCCTAGTGGTTAGAGAGTTGGACCGGGAGGCAGGTAGCCTAGTGGTTAGAGAGTTGGACCGGGAGGCAGGTAGCCTAGTGGTTAGAGAGTTGGACCGGGAGGCAGGTAGCCTAGTGGTTAGAGTGTAGAGGCGGCAGGTAGCCTAGTGGTTAGAGAGTTGGACCGGGAGGCAGGTAGCCTAGTGGTTAGAGGTTGGACCGGGAGGCAGGTAGCCTAGTGGTTAGAGAGTTGGACCGGGAGGCAGGTAGCCTAGTGGTTAGAGTGTAGAGGCGGCAGGTAGCCTAGTGGTTAGAGAGTTGGACCGGGAGGCAGGTAGCCTAGTGGTTAGAGTGTAGAGGCGGCAGGTAGCCTAGTGGTTAGAGAGTTGGACCGGGAGGCAGGTAGCCTAGTGGTTAGAGAGTTGGACCGGGAGGCAGGTAGCCTAGTGGTTAGAGTGTAGAGGCGGCAGGTAGCCTAGTGGTTAGAGTTGGACCGGGAGGCAGGTAGCCTAGTGGTTAGAGTGTAGAGGCGGCAGGTAGCCTAGTGGTTAGAGAGTTGGACCGGGAGGCAGCTAGCCTAGTGGTTAGAGTTGGACCGGGAGGCAGGTAGCCTAGTGGAGAGAGTTGGACCGGAAGGCAGGTAGCCTAGTGGTCAGAGAGTTGGACCGGGAGGCAGGTAGCCTAGTGGTTAGAGAGTTGGACCGGGAGGCAGGTAGCCTAGTGGTTAGAGTGTAGAGGCAGCAGGTAGCCTAGTGGTTAGAGAGTTGGACCGGGAGGCAGGTAGCCTAGTGGTTAGAGAGTTGGACCGGGAGGCAGGTAGCCTAGTGGTTAGAGAGTAGGACCGGGAGGCAGGTAGCCTAGTGGTTAGAGAGTTGGACCGGGAGGCAGGTAGCCTAGTGGTTAGAGAGTTGGACCGGGAGGCAGGTAGCCTAGTGGTTAGAGTGTAGAGGCGGCAGGTAGCCTAGTGGTTAGAGAGTTGGACCGGGAGGCAGGTAGCCTAGTGGTTAGTGGACCGGGAGGCAGGTAGCCTAGTGGTTAGAGAGTTGGACCGGGAGGCAGGTAGCCTAGTGGTTAGAGTGTAGAGGCGGCAGGTAGCCTAGTGGTTAGAGAGTTGGACCGGGAGGCAGGTAGCCTAGTGGTTAGAGTGTAGAGGCGGCAGGTAGCCTAGTGGTTAGAGAGTTGGACCGGGAGGCAGGTAGCCTAGTGGTTAGAGAGTAGGACCGGGAGGCAGGTAGCCTAGTGGTTAGAGTGGAGGCAGGTAGCCTAGTGGTTAGAGAGTTGGACCGGGAGGCAGGTAGCCTAGTGGTTAGAGAGTAGGACCGGGAGGCAGGTAGCCTAGTGGTTAGAGTGTGGAGGAGGCAGGTAGCCTAGTGGTTAGAGAGTTGGACCGGGAGGCAGGTAGCCTAGTGGTTAGAGTGTAGAGGCGGCAGGTAGCCTAGTGGTTAGAGAGTTGGACCGGGAGGCAGCTAGCCTAGTGGTTAGAGAGTTGGACCGGGAGGCAGGTAGCCTAGTGGTTAGAGTTGGACCGGAAGGCAGGTAGCCTAGTGGTCAGAGAGTTGGACCGGGAGGCAGGTAGCCTAGTGGTTAGAGAGTTGGACCGGAAGGCAGGTAGCCTAGTGGTTAGAGTGTAGAGGCAGCAGGTAGCCTAGTGGTTAGAGAGTTGGACCGGGAGGCAGGTAGCCTAGTGGTTAGAGAGTAGGACCGGGAGGCAGGTAGCCTAGTGGTTAGAGTGTAGAGGCGACAGGTAGCCTAGTGGTTAGAGAGTTGGACCGGGAGGCAGGTAGCCTAGTGGTTAGAGAGTTGGACCGGGAGGCAGGTAGCCTAGTGGTTAGAGAGTTGGACCGGGAGGCAGGTAGCCTAGTGGTTAGAGAGTAGGACCGGGAGGCAGGTAGCCTAGTGGTTAGAGAGTTGGACCGGGAGGCAGGTAGCCTAGTGGTTAGAGAGTTGGACCGGGAGGCAGGTAGCCTAGTGGTTAGAGAGTAGGACCGGGAGGCAGGTAGCCTAGTGGTTAGAGAGTTGGACCGGGAGGCAGGTAGCCTAGTGGTTAGAGAGTTGGACCGGGAGGCAGGTAGCCTAGTGGTTAGAGTGTAGAGGCGGCAGGTAGCCTAGTGGTTAGAGAGTTGGACCGGGAGGCAGGTAGCCTAGTGGTTAGAGAGTTGGACCGGGAGGCAGGTAGCCTAGTGGTTAGAGAGTTGGACCGGGAGGCAGGTAGCCTAGTGGTTAGAGTGTAGAGGCGGCAGGTAGCCTAGTGGTTAGAGAGTTGGACCGGGAGGCAGGTAGCCTAGTGGTTAGGTAGAGGCGGCAGGTAGCCTAGTGGTTAGAGAGTTGGACCGGGAGGCAGGTAGCCTAGTGGTTAGAGTAGGACCGGGAGGCAGGTAGCCAGTGGTTAGAGTGTAGAGGCGGCAGGTAGCCTAGTGGTTAGAGAGTTGGACCGGGAGGCAGGTAGCCTAGTGGTTAGAGAGTAGGACCGGGAGGCAGGTAGCCTAGTGGTTAGAGTGTAGAGGCGGCAGGTAGCCTAGTGGTTAGAGAGTTGGACCGGGAGGCAGGTAGCCTAGTAGAGGCGGCAGGTAGCCTAGTGGTTAGAGAGTTGGACCGGGAGGCAGCTAGCCTAGTGGTTAGAGAGTTGGACCGGGAGGCAGGTAGCCTAGTGGTTAGAGTTGGACCGGAAGGCAGGTAGCCTAGTGGTCAGAGAGTTGGACCGGGAGGCAGGTAGCCTAGTGGTTAGAGAGTTGGACCGGGAGGCAGGTAGCCTAGTGGTTAGAGTGTAGAGGCGGCAGGTAGCCTAGTGGTTAGAGAGTTGGACCGGGAGGCAGGTAGCCTAGTGGTTAGAGAGTAGGACCGGGAGGCAGGTAGCCTAGTGGTTAGAGTGTAGAGGCGACAGGTAGCCTAGTGGTTAGAGAGTTGGACCGGGAGGCAGGTAGCCTAGTGGTTAGAGAGTTGGACCGGGAGGCAGGTAGCCTAGTGGTTAGAGAGTTGGACCGGGAGGCAGGTAGCCTAGTGGTTAGAGAGTAGGACCGGGAGGCAGGTAGCCTAGTGGTTAGAGAGTTGGACCGGGAGGCAGGTAGCCTAGTGGTTAGAGAGTTGGACCGGGAGGCAGGTAGCCTAGTGGTTAGAGAGTTGGCGGGAGGGTAGCCTAGTGGTTAGAGAGTTGGACCGGGAGGCAGGTAGCCTAGTGGTTAGAGAGTTGGACCGGAAGGCAGGTAGCCTAGTGGTCAGAGAGTTGGACCGGGAGGCAGGTAGCCTAGTGGTTAGAGAGTTGGACCGGAAGGTTGCTAGTTCAAATCCCCGAGCTGACAAGGTAAAAATCTGTCGTTCTGCCCCTGAACAGGCAGTTAACCCACTGTTCCTCGGCCGTCATTGTAAATACGAATTTGTTCTTAACTGATTTGCTTCCCGGTTAAGGTTCAATTGAAAAAGTCAAGGGGTATGAATCCTTCTTGATGGCTCTATAGAATTAGTCAAACATGTGCTTGGCTCTCAGTTCAACTAGCTAGTTAGCGACATGTTTCGCTCATACCACGCTAAATATGACTTAGTGTAACTACATTGGTTTCCTTCATTGAAATGGTTATTTAGGCGCCTAGTTAGCGTGCTTTTTTAAACCATTCTAACTAGCTACCTAGCTCGTTAGCGGCCATCTGCTACATGTAGGTGGGATTCATTGACAGTCTGTCCTTGAATGTATTTCGGTACTGAACAAATTCTGCTCAAGGAACACGGATTTAGTGTTATAGCTAGTACCGGGCTGGGCAGGAAAAATGAAGTAAAGCAGAGTTATATCTAGGAGAGCCTGAGATTCATACCATGTCCTCCAGCTCGCGACTGGTTCGGTTAGCTGCGCCGTCTTGGCCCTGGACGGGGCTCGCGCTGCCTTCTGGAGTTGTCCGTTCCCCATTCCGTTTCCCCGGTGAGTCCTTCGTCTTGCTGCGGTTCCACAGGTAAACAGCTCCTACACCCAGCACTATGGGGGTTCCGATCAGGAGGGCCAGCTGCCAGCGAGGGAGACTGCTCCCGGACTGCGGCTCAACGGGCTTTGAAGCGGCCATCATCCACCATGCAAGGAGAGCACACAACACTGCTTACACTACCGACTCCGTTATCGGCGAGGTCATTGCAGAAACAGCGGAATCTTGGGATACTGGCGGGCGCCTTGCAACTGCAACCGGGGCGAGGTACTCTGTACTTCCGGACTACACAGGACAACAACAACAAAAACACCACTGCAAAATGACATGCAGTGTAAGGGCCCCATCTAGTGTACGTTGTATGTAATGGAGGCTGCATCAAATTCATATCAACAGACCCACCTTGACTATGAGAGATACAGTATGTCTGTATTTGTTGTGCTTTACCACCTGTGCTTTACCACTGATAAAGATGGTCATTATTTAACACTCACATAAACTGTTGATGTTATTAACCTTTATTTTAACAAGGTGTCATATTGAAACCAACGCTGCATTCGAATACCCATACTAACAGACTGTATACTACATACTGTATACTATATACTATTAGTCTATAGGTCTAGAGACTAGAGCTGTGTTCCAATACCCATACTAACAGACTGTATACTACATACTATATACTATTAGTCTATAGGTCTAGAGACTAGAGCTGTGTTCCAATACCCATACTAACAGACAATACATACTATATACCCATACTAACAGACTGCTCCAATATACTACTGTATACTACATACTATATACTATTAGTCTATAGGTCTAGAGACTAGAGCTGTGTTCCAATACCCATACCAACATAATGTATACTATATACTATATACTATATACAACTCTTCAGAACAACAACGCTTTCAACGTTTTGGTGTCAACAAATGGTAACGTACCCTGTTATTGCTGAGAAAGCTCTGGAGATTTTCATACCGTTTGTTACAACATATCTTTGCGAGCAATCCTTTGAGGATGCTGGACTTAATAATGAAGAAAAGGAACAGACTTTGTTGCGAAAATGACATGAGAGTGGCACTTGCCAAGGTGAAGCCGCGCATTTCTGAACTGGTCTCTGAAAGGCAACAGCAGAAGTCACACTGATTTGCAGTAAATATTCATTATTATGTTTTTGTTTTTGTGTGAAAATCATGTTTTGATGATTTTGTTCTTTGAACACAGTGATGTTGATAAACGGTTCATGTTGTGCACCAGTAAAATATATACATATGTATATTTTATTTTTCCAATTAAGTAGTAGTGTTCGGTGAATGGGCATATGAAACTGGTGGGGTTCAGTACCTCCAACAGGGTTAAGAACCACTGGTCTATAGGTCTAGAGACTAGAGCTGTGTTCCAATACCTATACTAACACACTGTGTACTACATACTATATAGTATATACTATTAGTCTATAGGTCTAGAGCTGTGTTCCAATATCCATACTAACATACTATATACTACATTTACATTTACATTTACTACATACTATATACTATATACTATTAGTCTATAGGTCTAGAGCTGTGTTCCAATATCCATACTAACATACTATATACTACATTTACATTTACATTTACTACATACTATATACTATATACTATTAGTCTATAGGTCTAGAGCTGTGTTCCAATACCCATACTAACATACTGTATACTATATACTATATACTATTAGTCTATAGGTCTAGAGCTGTGTTCTAATACCCATACTACATACTGTATACTACATACTATATACTATATACTATTAGTCTATAGGTCTAGAGACTAGAGCTGTGTTTTACAATACCCATACTAACATACTGTATACTACATACTATTAGTCTATAGGTCTAGAGCTGTGTTCCAATATCCATACTAACATACTGTATACTACATACTATATACTATTAGTCTATAGGTCTAGAGCTGTGTTCCAATACCCATACTAACATACTGTATACTACATACTATATACTATAGAGCTGTGTTCCAATATCCATACTAACATACTGTATACTACATACTATATACTATTAATGGTCTAGAGCTGTGTTCCAATACCCATACTAACATACTGTATACTACATACTATATACTATATACTATTAGTCTATAGGTCTAGAGCTGTGTTCCAATACCCATACTAACATACTGCATACTATATACTATATACTATTAGTCTATAGGTCTAGAGCTGTGTTCTAATACCCATACTAACACACTGTATACTACATACTATATACTATTAGTCTATAGGTCTAGAGCTGTGTTCCAATACCCATACTAACATACTGTATACTACATACTATATACTATATACTATTAGTCTATAGGTCTAGAGCTGTGTTCCAATATCCATACTAACATACTATATACTACATTTACATTTACATTTACTACATACTATATACTATATACTATTAGTCTATAGGTCTAGAGCTGTGTTCCAATACCCATACTAACATACTGTATACTACATACTATATACTATATACTATTAGTCTATAGGTCTAGAGCTGTGTTCCAATAACTGTATACTATATACTATATACTATTAGTCTATAGGTCTAGAGCTGTGTTCCAATACCCATACTACATACTGTATACTACATACTATATACTATATACTATTAGTCTATAGGACTAGAGCTGTGTTTTACAATACCCTACTAACATACTGTATACTACATACTATTAGTCTATAGGTCTAAGCTGTGTTCCAATATCCATACTAACATACTGTATACTACATACTATATACTATTAGTCTATAGGTCTAGAGCTGTGTTCCAATACCCATACTAACATACTGTATACTACATACTATATACTATAGAGCTGTGTTCCAATACCCATACTAACATACTGTGTTTTTACATACTATAACTATATACTATTAGTCAGGTCTAGAGCTGTGTTCCAATACCCATTAACATACTGCATACTTATACTATATACTATTAGTCTATAGGTCTAGAGCTGTGTTCTAATACCCATACTAACACACTGTATACTACATACTATATACTATTAGTCTATAGGTCTAGAGCTGTGTTCCAATTACTAACACACTGTATACTACATACTATATACTAAAGGTCTAGATATACTGTACTGCATACTATATACTATTAGTCTATAGGTCTAGAGCTGTGTTCTAATACCCATACTAACACACTTGTACTGCATACTATATACTATTAGTCTATTTAGAGCTGTGTTCCAATTATGGGTCTAGAGCTGTGTTCTAATACCCATACTAACACACTGTATACTACATACTATATACTATTAGTCTATAGGAAGCTGTGGCATACATACTATATACTATATACTATTAGTCTATAGGTCTAGAGCTGTGTTCCAATACCCATACTAACACAGGGTTACATACTATATACTATATACTATTAGTCTATAGGTCTAGAGCTGTGTTCCAATATACCATACTAACATACTATTCTATAGGTCTAGCTGTGTTCCAATACCCTACATACTGTACTACATACTATATACTATATACTATTAGTCTATAGGTCTAGAGCTGTGTTCCAATACCCATACTACTACATACTATACTATTAGTCTATAGGTCTAGAGCTGTGTTCCAATCATATAACAGGTATACTACATTTACATTTACATTTACTATACTATATACTATTAGAGGTCTAGAGCTGTGTTCCAAATACTAACATACTGTATACTACATACTATATACTATTAGTCTAACATACTGCATACTATATACTATATACTATTAGTCTATAGGTCTAGAGCTGTGTTCCAATACCCATACTAACATACTTTACATTTACTACATACTATATACTATATACTATTAGTCTATAGGTCTAGAGCTGTGGTATACATTTACATACTATATACTATATACTATTAGAGCTGTGTTCCAATATCCATACTAACATACTGTATACTATATACTATTAGTCTATAGGTCTAGAGCTGTGTTCCAATACCCATACTAACATACTGTATACTACATACTATATACTTCTAGTTCATTTTAGCATACTGGAAGCAAATGGTTTTGTTTCATTTGAGCATATAGCTCTTCGCCTGTCTACCGGAAGTTGATACCGTTGTTATGCATCCTCTTGCTAGGTAGTTAGCAAAACAAATCAGTAGTTATACATTTTACAACTTCGGGCGTGTTCTTAAATTCAATCTGGAGTGCCAGAATGCACTCGTTCAAAGTGTTGTCAGATTGTCCGTTAGTAAATTCAGACACTGGACAGGAGTAGGGTTGATTTGAGCGTTCTGGCCTTACAACGGCAGTCAAGGACCCAAGATAACATTGGCTAGTTTGCTAGCTACTTCCAGACACAAATGAGACCACTCTGACCATTTTACTCGCCCTAGCAGAGCTGGTTAGGCAGTTTTAATGTTATCAAGAGCGGTGGTGACTGTAACTGTGCTGTTGGCAACAATTTAATTACACTTTTTTGCAAAGTTCGCTGACACCAGCCATGTTCAACGCTTGTAAATTCATCAGTTATTCTTTTAATTTTTTATTTTATTTTACTAGGCAAGTCAGTTAAGAACAAATTCTTATTTTCAATGACGGCCTAGGAACAGTGGGTTAACTGCGTGTTCAGGGGCAGAACGACAGATTTGTACCTTGTCAGCTCGGGGATTCGAACTTGCAACCTTTCGGTTACTAGTCCAACGCTCTAACTACTAGGCTACCCTGCCGCCCCATTCTGTGCTCTGGTAACTCGGAGTAGATAGCCAGAGCAAATTTACGAAAGCACTCGATTGTCCATTGAGTATGCACAACGCCTATACCATTTACCTGAGCTAAGAATGACAGGAATAATCAAGTCATTAAACCTTGGGTAGTTAGTTAGCCTATAGTTAATATACTGGCAAGTTTGATGTATAAGTAGCCAACTAACGTTAGCTAGCTAACATACCGGTACATATTGCTGTAATGATACGCTATGTGGTTCATAAGGAAAGCTAAGCTAACAATTTGTCAGCCAACATAACGGGGCGGCAGGGTAGTCTAGTGTTTTTATACTGTCTTTTATTTATTTACTTTTCTGCTCTTTTGCACACTAATATCTCTACCTGTACATGACCATCTGATCATTTATCACTCCAGTGTTAATCTGCAAAATTGTATTATTCGCCTACCTCCTCATGCCTTTTGCACACATTGGATATAGACTGCCCATTTTTTTCTACTGCGTTATTGACTTGTTAATTGTTTACTCCGTGTGTAACTCTGTGTTGTCTGTTCACACTGCTATGCTTTATCTTGGCCAGGTCGCAGTTGTAAATGAGAACTTGTTCTCAACTAGCCTACCTGGTTAAATAAAGGTGAAATAAAATAAAATAAATATTTAAAAAATATCAATGCGTTGTGAAACTATGACCATTTCCTGAAGATTTGCTTTATGGGCCCTAAAAGTACAGAAATAGTGTCCACTGCTTTTATACTTCGTATTTTGGCAAATGTACGTGTAGTACAACATCTGTGATCTTTTGGCATGTCCATCCATACTATATCCATACTATATCCATACTATACTATGTCCATCCATACTATATCCATACTATGACCAATAAGCGTACTATACACTCAATTTACGTCACAAATAGTACGCTTAGTGCGGTTTGTATGGGAATTCAAACACAGCTCAAGTCTCTTTTTCAAATGAACTCTGCACAATACAAACACATACATCAATATAAAATACTACATTCCCTAAACGGAACAGGCATTCGAGCCTCCCCTGCAACACATCCCAGCCTGAGCCTCCCCTGCAACACATTCCAGCCTGAGCCTCCCCTGCAACACATCCCAGCCTGAGCCTCCCCTGCAACACATTCAAGCCTAAGCCTCCCCTGCAACACATTCAAGCCTGAGCCTCCCCTGCAACACATCCCAGCCTGAGCCTCCCCTGCAACACATCTCAGCCTGAGCCTCCCCTGCAACACATTCCAGCCTGAGCCTCCCCTGCAACACATCCCAGCCTGAGCCTCCCCTGCAACACATTCCAGCCTGAGCCTCCCCTGCAACACATTCCAGCCTGAGCCTCTCCTGCAACACATCCCAGCCTGAGCCTCCCCTGCAACACATCCCAGCCTGAGCCTCCCCAGCAACACATCCCAGCCTGAGCCTCCCCTGCAACACATTCCACATCTGTGGAATATAAAAACCCAAAGCAGCTCTTCCTAAATCAGAAGCTACCTTGGAACATCCAGCACTATCCAATAGCTCTTGTACTGTATTTTATTGTTTTGACAAAGGTGGAGATCCTTCGCTACTTGACAACTATCAACCCATATCAACATTGTCTGTACTGTCAAAGGTACTGGAGTCCTTAGTAGGCAGCTAAAGACTTACTTCCAAGAAAACAACATCTTAAATGGAATGCAATCAGGTTTTAGGTCTGGCCACAGCACTGTTTCAGCAACATTGAAGGTTTTAAATGAAATCCACTGTGCTCTTGATAAGATGTTACATTGTGTGTGTTTTTATTGATTTGTCGAAGGCTTTTGACACCGTGGACCATGCTGTGTTAGTGCAAAGCTTAAAATGTTGTGGAATTACTGGTCATGCTCTAGATTGGTAAATAAATTACCTATCAAATCATACACAATGTGTAATGGTGGATAGTTGTAAATCTGAGTCCATAGAGGTGTGCTCAGGTGTTCCGCAAGGTTCTATTTTAGGCCCACTGTTGTTCATTTTGTACATCAACAACATTGGGGATCTTATTGAAACAGCGGATGTTCATTTTTAAGCAGATGATACTGTTCTTTACTCAAGTGGTAGTAGTTTATCTTTAGCTTTTGAAAATGCCCAAAGAGCATTTAACATCACACAACAGAATCTGTATGATTGATTTAAAGCTGATTCTAAATTCAGGTAAAACAAACTGCATGGTATTTTCAAATGCCAGGCATATTGCAAATCATGTCATTGCTACATTGGCTGGACATACTATAGAGCAAGTTAAAGTGTACAAATATTTGGGTGTGTGGGTTGATGATAAGCTGAGCTTCACTGTGCATGTAGATAACTTGATAAGGAAGCTCAAGCTGAGAATAGGATTTTATTACCGGCATAAGGCTTGTTTTTCTTTTGAGGCCAGGAAGGAGCTGGTACGATGTACATTACATTTTAGTGATGTTATATGATTAGGGTTAGGGTGGTGAGTTACCCCTGTATAGAGTAGGTTTAGGGTGGTGAGGTACCCCTGTATAGAGTGGAGTGGTGAGTTACCCCTGTATAGAGTAGGTTTAGGGTGGTGAGTTACCCCTGTATCGAGTGGAGTTAGGGCCTCAGCCACTACCCTGAGAGCACTTGATTCAGTAAGTCATGCGGACTCCACAACTACCACATATCCACAGTACTAAATCCATGTGTACGTGTGTGTATAGTGCGTATGTTATCGCGTGTGTGTATGCATGTGTCCGTGCCTATGTTTGTGTTGCTTCACAGTCCCCGCTGTTCCATAAGGTGTATTTTTATCTATTTTTTCAATCTAATTTTAAAAACACTGCTCTACCATACAACACCTCTCAACTTGGGATTGGTGCGGTTCCCTCATCCATAGCTGTACTGAGAGTGAAAAGAGGTGGCACAAGTCAAGAACAATGGTAAGGCTGTGCGGATGGTTATTGAAGGCTAATATGAGTCATATAAATGAGAGATGTGAATTTGATGATCTAAGTGCCCCTTGGTATTCCTAGGGTGTGAAGCCAGGCCCTGTTATCAGGATGATGGTCTTGTCATCAAGACCCAAGGAGAGGAGACTGGCTGAGGGAGTGAGGTAAAAATGTTGAGCATTTATTATAATCTGAGCTAATCTTTGATCTAATAGATCGACACCGGCTCCGACGCTCGTTGGATGTGGCAGGGCTTGCAAACTATTATGGTCAACCCAGCCACGTGTTGCCCAGTGACGTGAGCCTACCAGAAGAGCTAAATGCCTTTTATGCTCGCTTCGAGGCAAGCAACACTGAAGCATGCATGAGAGCAACAGCTGTTCCGGACAACTGTATGAAAACGCTCTCCGTGGCCGATGTGAGCAAGACCTTTAAACAGGTCCACATTCATAAGGCCGTGGGACCAGACATATTACCAGGACGTGTACACTGCGCATGCGTGGACCAACTGGCAAGTGTCTTCACTGATATTTTCAACATCTCCCTGCCCGAGTCTGTAATACCCACATGTTTCAAGCAGACCACCATAGTACCTGTACCAAGAATGTGAAGGTAACCTGCTTAAATTACTACCACCCCGTAGCAGAAAGGCTGGTCATGGCTCATATCAACACCATCATCCCGGAAACCCTGGACCCAGTCCAATTCACATACTGCCCCAGCAGATCCACAGATGACACAATCTCAATCACACTCTACACTGCCCTTTCCCACCTGGACAAATGGAACACCTATGTGAGAATGCTGTTCATTGACCACAGCTCAGCGTTCAACACCATAATGCCCACAAATCCATTCACTAAGCTAAGGACCCTGGGACTAAACACCTCCCTCTGCAACTGGATCCTGGACTTCTTGATGAGCCGCCCCCAGGTGGTAAGGGTAGGAAACAACACATCTGCCACGATGATCCTCAACACAGGGGCCCCTCAGGGCTGCGTGCTTAGTCCTCTCCTGTACTCCCTGTTCACCCACGTCTAACTGGTCAGGCATGACTCCAACACCATCACTACATTATGACACAATAGTGGGAGGCCTGATCACTGACACCGACGAGACAGCCTATAGAGAGGTCAGAAACCTGGTAGTGTGGTGCCAGGACAACAACCTCTCCCTCAACATGGGCAAAACAAAGGAGTTGATCGTGGACTACAGGGAAAAGGAGTGCCAAACAGGCCCCCATTAACATTGACAGGGCTGTAGTGGAGTGGGTCGAGAGTTTCAAGTTCCTTGGTGTCCACATCACCAACAAACTATCATGGTCTAAACACACCAAGACAGTCGTGAAGAGGGCACGACAATATCTTTTCTCCCCCAGGAGACTGAAAAGATTGGCCATGGGTCCCCAGATCCTCAAAAAAATCTACAGCAGCACAATCGAGAGGATCCTGACCGGTTGCATCACTGCCTGGTATGGCAGCTGCTCGGCATCCGACCTAAAGGCGCTACAGAGGGTATGGGGACAACCCAGTACATCACTGGGGCCTAGCTTCCTGCCATCCAGGACCTACAGTACCAGTCAAAAGTTTGGACACACCTACTCATTCAAGGGTTTTTCTTTATTTTTTCAAATTTCTACATTGTAGAATCACAGTGAAGACATCAAAACTATGAAATAATACATATGGAATCATGTAGTGACCAAGAGGTAGTCACCTGGAATTAATTTCAATGAACAGGTGTGCCTTCTTAAAAGTTAAGTTGTGGAATTTCTTTCCTTCTTAATGCGTTTGAGCCAATCAGTTGTGTTGAGAAAAGGTAGGGGTGGTATATAGAAGATAACCCTGTTTGGTAAAAGTCCATATTATGGCAAGAACAGCTCAAATAAGCAAAGAGAAATGGCAGTCCATCATTACTTTAACACATGAAGATCAGTCAATTTGGAGAATTTGAAAGTGAAACTGAAAGTGCAGTTGCAAAAACCATCAAGCGCTGTGATGAAACTGGCTCTCATGACTACAGGAAAGAAAGACCCAGCTGTAGAGGAGAGTTAACCGCACCTCAGATTGCAGCCCAAAAAAATGCTTCACAGAGTTCAAGTAACAGACACATCTCAACATCAACTGTTCAGAGAAGACTGCGTGAATCAGGTTTTCATGGTTGCAAAGAAACCACTAAAGGACACCAATAATAAGAAGAGACTTGCTTCGGCCAAGAAACATGAGCAATGGTGGAACTGTCATTTATTGTTCAACAGGACAATGACCCAAAACACACCTCCAGGCTGTGTAAGAGCTATTTGACTAAGGAGAGTGATGGAGTGCTGCAGCAGATGACCTGGCCTCCACAATAACCCGACCTCAACCCAATGACCCAAAACACACCTCCAGGCTGTGTAAGAGCTATTTGACTAAGGAGAGTGATGGAGTGCTGCAGCAGATGACCTGGCCTCCACCCAATGAGATGGTTTGGGATGAGTTGGACCGCAGAGTGAAGGAAAAGCAGCCAACAAGTGAAAAGCAATCCTCATGAAGCTGGTTGAGAGAATTCCAAGAGTGTGCAAAGCTGTCAACGGGTGGCTACTTTGAAGAATATAAAATATATTTTGATTTGTTTAACACTTTTTTTTGTTACTACATGATTCTATATGTGTTATTACATAGTTTTTATGTCTTCACTATTATTCTACAATGTAGTAAATAGTAAAAATAAAGAAAAACCCTTGAATGAGTAAGTGTGTCCAAACTTATGACTGGTACTGTATACTCTAGGCGGTGTCAGAGGAAGGTCCAAAAAATGGTCTAAGACTCCAGTCACCCAAGTCATAGACTGTTCTCTCTGCTACCGCATGGGAAGCAGTACTGGATCGCCAAGTCTAGGTCCAAAAGGCTCCTTATAACAGCTTCTACCACCAAGCTATAAGACTGCTGAACAATTAATTAAATGCCCATCTGGTCTATTTACATTGACCCCCCTTTGTTTTTACACTACTACTCTCTGTTCATTATCTATGCATTGTCATGTTACCCCAACCTACATGTACAAACTAACTTGACTAACCTTCCCGCGAGTAATGAGGAATCGGCTCAGAAGTGGTCCTCTTCTGGGGGCGCCGGGACTGATTCAATCGGCCCAGAATCGGACTCAGCCCGGAATCCAAATGAATGACTGCCCAGAATCAGCCCAAATACATTGGGCCTTTTCCATCTACCGGAATTCAACCGACTTTTCCGGCATCTTACCAGAATCTCCCCAGAAGTGGCAGATGCAAATGTAAATAAATGTTTACAAAATTTAAAAAATTACCAGATTTAGTCATTTGACTATTCTACATTTTATGCATACAAATTATACCCGTCCACCAAAAAATACATGTTATATCGAAGGAAACAACGTACACCTGGTGACTGTGTCAGCGTGCATTTGCCTGGCCCGCCACAGGAGTCGCTACAGCGCGATGGGACAAGGACATCCCGACCGGCCAAAACCTCCCTTTTAACTCGGACGACGCTGGGTCTCCCAGTCGTTGCCGGCATGGTATCGATCTAGCATCTGTAGCAACAAACTGCGGGGCAGTGTCTTAGACCGCTGCGCCAGTCGGGAGGCTCCATCTGTCGCCTCGCACAAAGTATCAAAATATTAAAATACTACTTAAACAGGACTCTTAAAGGATTTAATTGTATTTTTTAATTGGAAACCATGAGAAAATATGGAAAAATAAATCAATCATAAAATGTTATATAAAGCAGTCCGTGTAATCATCTGCCAGAGATTAGCCCCAATCGGCCAGAGATTAGCCCCAATCGGCCAGAGATTAGCCCCAATCGGCCAGAGATTAGCCCCAATCGGCCAGAGATTAGCCCCAATCGCCCAGAGCTCCAAGTAATACATTTGGGCCAAATAACACACCGGAATTGGCGTGAGCTCAATCCCCACATCCTAGCCATAAGTAACATTAATGAAAACTCAGCGAGAAAAATGTGTAGATTCACATGCAGAGCGTGGCATGTGTTTATTTCACAGGCAGGAATCGTGGTCACAGGGAGGCAATGGTCATACACAGGTAGGCAAGCAGGCAGGTGAATCAAAACTAGGACTAAAGGCTAGAACTAGTTCTCACAAAAGGCTTGTTCGTCAAAACGAACAATAACTCACAAAGGCACAACACAGAATGAACTGAACTAAATAAGTAGCTGATGAGACCAGGTGAGTAACTAACATTGACACACCTGGTTTCAATCCCATCATTACATGTTGTGTATTGAACCCTCTGGTTCCCTTCATGTCTTTGTCAGAGATTGTTTGTTGTATGTTAGTGCAAGTCGTGTTTGGTGTGCGACGGGTTTTGTACCCTTATTTATTATTTGTCTATAATTTTGGTAATTTTTTTCAGCATTTTATTAAACTGCTCCATTTATACCAAGTTCACTCTCCTACGAGACAGATCTAGATCTAGCTGG